>NW_010160648.1:39107-83069 GCF_000695765.1 Mesitornis unicolor | reverse complement strand
TCTTTCCCTTTTCTGCCATCCTGTTTTTTACCACCACATGAATTATGTTATGACTGTGCTCCTTAGACTGAGCTCTGTATGGCCCCAGTGTGTGGAGCTCCCTCTTAGCTGAATATGGTGCTTTTAGCATTAGAGAGCTATTAATCAAAATCACTGCTACAGAATGTAAGTAATGAAGTCCTTTAAGCACCACATTTCCCTTAAGCCTTCTCATTTATCCCTGCAATCTTACACTGCCTGGTCAAAGTTAGTGACAAGACTCAATTTCCCATCTGTGCTTGCTGATTTCTTGCTGATCTTAAAGGTTTTAGACCACTCGATCCAGATAGCTCTTCTGTGGGGAATGGGGCCGAGCCAACACATCTCAGAGAGCAGACCAGGAAAATCACTGGGGCAAAATACCCAGTCCCCCATGAATCCGTGGTCATATGGGAAATAGTTTGAGGAAATCAGTACTATACTGAGAGAACTGCTATCTTTGAGTTCGGAGCCCACCTCCCACTTATATAGAGAGCCAGATCAGCTGCTCACCTAGATGAAATTTTGATTTCCCTATCTCAGGCTATTTCTGTGAGCCTGATTCTGTTGGTGCAAAATTGATGGGAGCTCAGCTTCTTATCACCAAAAAGATCAGGGGTTTCCCAGTTCATCAAGGCACAGGGCTGTCTTAAAGAATGGTCAATACATTTCAGCATAATCAAGGAAATATTTTCTCCCATTTCTAATGTAAGCAACAATTTTAAAATCTTTTGGCTACTATTATATTTAATACCAATAACCTAGCAGTAATCTTATTATAGCTGTAGCATCAATGAAATACTTAAGATGTCACAAAGTCTTGTGAAGTGCAATCAACTCAGCAGCCTGAATAAAGATATTGCAGATTATCAGATTTTAGGGTGTTTTCTGTATACACAGCTAATAAATCCTGAAAGGTATTAAGAAAGCCCAACAACAAATAAAGATTATGAGGGCGTAAAAGACCTTATTTATGATATTTTTGTAACTAAAAAACCCAACAAGTATTTCCTAGCCCTTCATCTAAACTCTGAAGTCTGCAATGAAGAAAAAAATCCCATAAGATGAATCCTTGGACTTTTAAATTTTCGAGAAATAGAACAAGCTTGTCTGACAGCATTTACCTGAAATGAGTGCTCGGCCAAAAAGAGAAGCAAGACCAAAGGCTTGGGACTAAAACTTGTGTCGTTTTTTGTACAGGGAGAAGGAATGGGAGGACAGGATTGAGCAGCTGTCAGAATCACAGCTTGATCTGTATTTCTGCATTTCTGTTTTGGACGGACTCCAAACTCCAAATGAAAACACTCTGCCCTATACTAGAAGGGAGTTTTAATCCACCCCAAATTTAGCAGCAGCAGCATCTCTTCCCCTGTGGCAGTGAGCATTTAACAGAGCACTACTGCAGTCATTCCCCTCTTTTCCAAATCCACTGCTACAGAGAAAATCTCCATGTTTCATTTTTATTATTTTCCAAATGAAACAGCAGGGAGGTTTCCCCAGGGGACAACTCGCCGCTCGGTCCTGCAAGCCGGCGGGTTCAGCACGCAGCCGAGCAGCAGCACAAGTGAAGCCCCAGCAGGAACAGCGATGCTTTGGAAGGCTCAGCCCATGCTCCCAGACAGCCGGGCACGACTCCACGCTGTCAGGTGGAGGCCAATTCAGGTGCTCCCCAGCTGCCGCCCATGAATACAACCCAGGCAGCCAAACGCTGCCCGTATTTAGATACGCACACAGCTGAATGCCTACAGCCAGTAGCAGTAATGATGGCAAGTGGGTAAAGTGAGCTTTGGGAACCTTAGCTGAGTTGAAACAAGGCTGCAACTCCTCTAATTTCTTTGGAAGAGAGAAAGGAGACACCGGTGCTTTGCACAATCACAGCTGGATGGCACACTCCTCGCTACAGCATTTTGCTTTAACTACCAGACTTTTTCTGTTTAAATTAAAGGTGTTTCCTGGAAATGGAAGGACTGCAGACACAGCACAAAAAATAACTTTGTAGATATTAAGATGATACAACTGTCACAACCAACTTACAGTGTAAGGGGTCAGAGACACTCCATATCAAGCTCTCTGCTTGTTTGGACACCCCCACTTTTGCAACATTGTAGATGAAAGTGATGACAAATCTACACCCTCCAGAGACCCTGATCAGCCCACCTGGAATAGCGTGTCTCTCCATTCCCACATGAGAAACTTCCCAGATATAAGAAAGTTTTGCTCAACAAACACTGGGAAGCCCAGCCAGCAATGGGGCTGATTTTCCTCATGGAAGAATCAGAAACAAAAGCAAACACTTTGCTCAGCTCCATGAAGCACCCAAATGGTCCAGTGTGCTCATTACCGCTCTGTCCATTGAAGTTTGGAACGTGATATTTCCTGAAAAGCCCAAAGTCACATCTCAGTGAAAGCTAATCATTCTAGATCCATGAAAGATTCCAATAAAGGAAATAATTGAAATGAGAAAGATCCCAATAAAGAAAATAGTTTTGGACCAAGACAAATTATCTTTCTTTGGTTTGGTTTTCCATGGTTTTTCCATGGTTTAACCAGACTAACATCCAACAGCAGCCAACCCTGGCCTCTTTGGGAGGAGATGTTAAGACCCTCCATGAGACAGATGCGGGGCAGTGCACCTTCCCAGCACATCCCTTCGCCTTGTTTCTTCCCTGACACATGAAGGTTTACAAGGTACCATAACCTAGCACTGCATTTATACCAAACTTGCCCTGCTTTCAACCAGGGCCATGGCCACAGGTCCAGGGGTTGAAGCTAAGCTCAACCCTGGGCCTTCAGTCCCTGCTTGAGCTACACTGCAGGAGTACCCATCTCCAGCTCTCCCGCACCACTTGTAACTTACTTCTAGTTTCAATTTTAGTAACTCCTGCAATGGTCTACAAAATGTACTTTCCCCTGGCCATTATAATACCTATGCTATTGGGTGGAAAGTGTTTTTATCTGAAAACTACTCAAAGCAAAACGATCCCAGTCAGTTTTATTCACTCCATGTTTTATAGGAAGAGAGAGTACAAAGCGTGTGTTGCTTTAGCAATTCTTATTTCTCCCTTGCTAACTTGAAGAAAATTGATCGTTGCCACTACACAGATGCAATATGGGTAGGGCACAGTGATAATACCTTTGCTAGTATGAAACAGCTATCCCCATGACTCAATATAATATTTTTATCATTAGCATTCACCCTTTGATCATGCACTATTGACCTTTACGCTGGTTGTTTCACGCCCCAAACAAGTAGCAATAAAGAGGGCTTAGATCAGCACACGTTTCCTTTACAAAGGCTTTGTATTAATGGTGGCTACTTGTTAATTGTTGCCCAATATTGCCATCACTAGAAACTTTTTGGAGTATGTAGCAGCCATCTCCCTTTCTGTTGCAAGGCGTTGCCTCCAAGAAAGGTCAGGATATTTAGTCACAGGGCGCAGGATTTTAATTACGAATGAAGGGTATTTCTGACAATGCTGCTATGAACGGTGCTTGAAACAGCCACGAAGGGGCTAAGAACTCCCCAGGATGTTTAGTCCTGGTGTTTCCCTGCATTGCTCAAATGAAAATGAATTAGTGCCATTCTTGACAGTGCAGTGTTCCTTGATACAGGTAATATAACGAGCACAGACCTGGGTATGCCAGAATAAGCTCTTTTCCACAACAAGCTGGTGTGGGGAGATGAGAGCATTCCGAGTTTGCTGAACAAGGCTGTTACTCAGCAGCCCCACCACATTTCAGGGTGTGGACACCAGTCCTACGGCCACAAGCTTGAGTCAAGCATGGAGTCACTTTTGACAGGGACAGCAGTCCTGAACATGAGAAGTGGAGAGTCCCATTATCAGTCCCCAAGCCCTGTCTCTATCTTTTTTTTATATATACTGTGAAGCTTTCAGCTGTACTTCAAAGGCTTTGACCCCACAATCCTTATTCAAGGAAATCAAAAGGAATTTTACTAGATTATATCAAAAGCAGATTTACAAGATTAAAGACTGTAAAATCAGGAATTCAGGTTGAAAGGGAGAAACTCTGAAGTGCTCAGTGTATAGTAAAGAAATATTGTTTTCCTTATGTGTCTGGGATGGGGATTTCCAAGTAGGTGTGATCCAGGAAGGCACCCAGATCCCACTGAAATTCCTGGGAGCCTGGCACCTAATTGCATTAGGGCACTGTAAAAATCTTAAGTCATGCTTATTAATTGTCTGTGATAAATTTTCAGTGATATATTTGCCCTTCTGTTTTACAAGGCAATAACCCAATTAATGTGTGGATAAACTAGGAGGCCAAAGGGAATTGGATTATGTCTGAGGAAAACAGAGGAGCAATTAAAGTATCACTATTATAGGAGAGACTGAATTAACACAGTAATGAAAACATTCCTCCCTGTTTGGGAAACGGGGGCTGGGTCTCCAGTTTGTGTCTGGGGATAATGAGCAGCAAAAGCCCCTTGTAGTGCTCTATCAGTTGACATCACAGCCGTCATTTCCCTGAAGACAACGTGGCAGTACAGGGAGACTGAAGGAGTAGGGATTAAGAGAGTCAAGGTTCATGCACCTCTTTCTGCCCCAAAGCTCCACCTTCCTGCCTCTCCCATCCACACCCAGGGGCTGCTGCTCTTCTGCTTTAAAACAGGACTTGAATTTTGAGTCCAAGTGAATGTTTTAATTAACAGAAAGCAACTTCTACCCAGAGCAATCTGATTAAACAGACAGATCCAACATTGGTCATGATTTGCCCTCAAAATTAAAATGCTGCCTCCAGGAAAACATAAGACTGTCTTACGAACCCACAGAAAACCACAGCCATAAACCAGAACACCGTAGAGTAACAGAACAGCCCTAATTTTGCCCAGACTGCCAACCCTATGGCAGGACTGTAATTCTTGTCTATGAACCTGTTTAGCTTTACTAAGGATAAAAGTCATGAGTGAGAAAAAAATATACGCAGTGGTTATTGCTAGTTTATGGCTTCTCTTCCCCTGTTGTGCCAGTGCCAGGGTCTAGCTTATAGCTCAGACAGTAGTATTGGTGTGCACAATGGTGGAAAATGAATTATTACTTGGTGTAACAGAACGGCTTCTGAAATCATTATGATAATGCTTAATCATGTACTTTGCAGACTGTGTTCCCGAGAGTCATAAGGATGCAAAATAGTGCTGGAAATACATTAGCCAGAGAAAGGAGGGCTTCCACCTCTCTTATGGCTTTGTTAAAACTCTGCATTTTGCATTGTCCTTTCTGGGGATGCGAGTTTAGTCCTGGGAATATTTAACAAACTAACAAGCTAACGACTTTTGCTAATGAATAGGCTTTCAAATTTAAGGCTAAGGTTGAGTTTGTTTTAATTGGGAATTTTGATAAAGCCATTTTCAGTTGTATGCTAAAAAGTACTAGCTCACACACCAACGCATTATTTTATTGCTCAACCGGAAAAGTAGTAGCAGAAAATTACTACTTCTAATCCACGTGTTTGTGTTAGCAACACTCTAGCAACCAAATTAAGACTAGCCTAGATGATTTGTAAACAATGTGGGAATTATTTGTTTTTAATTCCTTTTTTTTTTTTTTAGGGTGAAGAACACATAATCCAGTTTCAAGCCAGAACACCAGCTTGCCAATCCAGCTTCTCAGTGTCCAGGCGCAATTTAACACATCAGGCTGAATATTAAAGCAAATTTTATGGAAGAGGTTATTCAAACTTGCCAATGTGATTTAGAGGCATCAACACCATTACATGCACTTTTAATACTAAGAACAATTTGTAGGTGGACAGCCTATTTGGGGGATGTGACAGATTGGTCCTTATATCTAAAAGATATATTTTATCTCAATTAGAATGTAAGGAAGGGAAAATATGATGTTACACAAGAAGGCTGGAATATTTAAATGGCTTAATTCAGTCCTTAAAATATACAACTATGATTTTCAAAGTCAGCAACACTAATCCATACCAGGCTATTGTTTAATTCCCGGGATTTCTGGAAACCTGCCTAGCAAGATGCACACCAGCCAAGCAATCGGGGTTTTGCAGAGTTCTGTTAAGAGTTCAGGGTGTCACAGTTTGAGGGCCTAGTCCAAAGCCATTACCAAAACATCTCCTGTGACTAGCTGGGTGTGACAGTGTCACAGCAATGGGCCACACCAGCGCAGTTTGGTGCCTCCATCCATGGTGCCTTCACACCAGCTGCGATGGGGTGGGAGCTCGGCTCAGTCCCTGTGCCTGCTGCGTCCCCACATCCCGTGCAGAACTTCGGTGACACTTGCTCCATTTGTATGAGCACTTGTACAAGTAAACCTTGAATTTCAAACACGAGTAGAATTGGGGGAAATTTCATGCTTAAAATCCAAGTTAAACCAGAAATATATCTGAATGATATGAAAAGTCCAAGGCAAACATTCCCACTAAGTCCCTTCCACAGAACATGACATCTGTAAACAGACTTCCCCTATCTGTATGCTGTTGTGAAATGAAACACAGGCTTCTGGGGATCCCAAAGGCTTACAGCTGAATGAATGGCTAAGTCTGTACTTCACAAATATTTTTAAGACCCCTTCAGTGTTAAACTCTTAAACCTATCTTCCTAATCCACACTGATTAACAGCAAAAGTGTCTTTAATCACATGTAATCTAATTGAATGCTTTCAATCTCCATGCCTGAAAATACTGCACCCACATTAGCCCAGTTTTGCAAAATCAGAGGTATCTTACCAGCCTTCCAGAGACTCAGGTCAGATCTGCCCTCAGCACGGGATATCTGCTCCACAGATCATCCTGTTAACCTGTAATAACCTCACAAAAACCAAGACACTTCACAGTAACTGAATCTTCCTCACTAACTCCACTTCCCAAGGCAGGTGACAACTGCTGCAGGTGGAGTTACACAGCACAGCTGAGATCCCAGCACCTAAGTCAAGAGTCCTGCTCTCTGCCTTGCTCCAGCTCTGACATGCATCAGACTCTGTGCTGAGCTAACTCAGTGCGGCAATTCGGCAAAAAAGGTCCTTTTGGTTTTGCAAGGTTAATTTTCTGCTGGATTAACAAATGGTCTCAGCTCCATGCAGGGCCCAAGAAGCATCAGATCCAACATAATGTGGGTAGAGACTGCAGAAGGGAATAGGAGAGAGGCCAAGCAGCCCTTTCCTGTTTGGCACCACTGTGTTGGACCCTTGGAGAACCTGCCCCAGTCCTTTCATATGTAGCGAACACACACACAGACACATCCCGGTCCCTTGCCCTTATGTTAGTCTTGGTAGACAAACAAACTGTTGCTCATTTGAGATGGCCAGCAGTGAAAACCTGCAGCTGATGCCTGTCCTCAACTCCAGTTACTGTGATATGCCACCTGCAGGCTCCATTCCCATGCCCTGCTTCACCTCAGGCTATGCCCTGTGGAGCCCAGCTATGTGCTCCGAGACAGATGTGGCACAAACTCACCCTCTGCCCAAGCCAGCGAGCACCATAACAAAGATACTGCTCTCACTTTAAAGCTGGCTTCTGGCTGGCTTTGCCCTTCTTATTTATAGTTGATTTGATCCCATAGGTTACAGCATTTAAGAAGACTGCAGGGGATGCGTGGTACTAAAAAACAGAAGCACTGTGAGAAGCCAGCCCTGAAGATGCCTAACCAGAGCTGAGCAATGGCTATGGAGCAATAAATATAGAAGTTGATGAATTATTGAGGAAAGAGAAGCCTTTCTCATGCAAAATGTTCCTATCAAAATTGGATGAATCACCAACTGCAAACTAGATATTTGAACACTTTATCCCAGTTTGAGCCTATCCCAGTCCCCATTGAATGCATTCATTGTTCATAAATATCCATCAAATTTTGGATCCAGTTGCTGCAGTGTGACCATTACCAGTGCAATTAGCCTGGGCACATGCACACCAGGTCCGGTGTCCCGATGCAGACATAAAAGACCAATGCTCATAGAAGCAGCCAAACAAATTTTCTGGCTCATTTGATTTTAAAGTGTGTAACAGGAAGATCTGAAAGGACATTTATTTTTCCTGAAAATTGAAATGCTTTTAATCTTCTTTGGAAAGGAAGGTTTTTTTCAGATTCCTGCATTACTTTCTTCTTTGCCTCCCCTCAAACAGCAGCCCCTCTGCTATTTTAACAAGCTCTCAGTCTCTTAACACTTCATTGCCATCAAACATTTCTTAACAAGTGCCTAGAGAGGGAACAGGAAGAAGGAAAATTATTTTCAATCCATTCCGTAGAGAAACTCTAACATTTTAACTGCAGTTAAGCTGAAATTCATTAGCAAATTATAGGTAAAGGATTCAGAGTGAGAGTCAAAGCAGCTTTCTCAGAGATGATTCCCTGCAGTCTGGTTATTGAACAGCTGGGGAAAAAAATCCACATGAATATAAACATTTGTCCCTTGAAAACAGTTCTTAAAAGGCTGCTCCTCTGAAACGGTGACATTTTTCTTTAAATGGTTAATATTAATAATTCAGCAGTACTGAAGTGATTCTAGCATTTTATTTCATTTTTAAGCTAGGGTTTTACTTTTATTTTCAGAGATTTAAGTCAGCCAGCATATAACTAAGATTATGTTAACATAACGAGACAAAGATCATTCTGTGGTTAAGGCCCTACTAATATTCAAGAGCTGTAAGTTCAATTCAGCTTCTGCCCTGGAGTACATGCAGGACCCTGGGGAAGTCATTTAGTCAGTTTGCTCTCAAAGACATGTTTCTTCCATCTTTTCTATTATGCAATAAATAGAGCTTCATAGTAAAACAGACTGGTTTCGGGGAAAAAAAACCCCAAAATTTCCAGGAATATTTTTGGCAAAGACCTGCAGCCTTTTCATGGAATTGAAACCCTATACTATTTATTCAGTTTGCATGGGATTTTGGGAAGGCTGGGGCTTCTGGCTAAGTAGGAAACAGTGGCCATTCAGACATCCATTCGCTCTGTCAGAAGTCTGGGAATTCAGGTCATTTCCACAAAACCATTCACATTTGACAACCAGAAAATTCCCATTGTCTTGTGTACATGCTCCAACTGCAGGTTCTTCAAGATAGAGATGAGCTGTCATTACTCAAACATATAGATATTGGCAGCTATAGATATGAATTAGGAGGGGCCTTTTGACAACAACCGCTTCCAAATGCCTCATTTACCCTGTAGAAGCTGCTGCTTCCTGTACCAACTGGGAGGGAGAGAAGGCAAGCAGAGGTGAGCCGAGCTGCTCCCCAGGTGCCTGTGCATGCAGCTTCTGGCAGATCAAAGCGCAGCCACGCACAGGGGCCGAGGGGAGAACTTGGCCCCTGGCTCTGTACAGAGGAATACGCCGGAGCACGCCCTGTGTTTAGTCAGGGCCTGGCACGGATCTTTGATGTGCGATAACAGCGAGGCAGGTAAAAATGTGAGGGGAGGCCTAACATGTTATAGCATAGGTGGGAAAGGCAGTTACAAGTCCAGGGTAAGTTGAACAAAATAACGTTTGTGCTTTTCTACGAGAGCCCAGACATATCTCTCAGCCATGAAATGATCCAGGCAAAGGCAGAAAAGCAAGAGATCCAGAAACCTGTGGACAGTTAATAAGCTTCCAGGTAAAATGAATGACCTGAGGACTGATAAAGCTGTGGCTGGTGTGGGGGATGAGGAGGAGGTGGTTGAAGTGCAGGCAAAAAACCTCCAAAACCCAACAAAAACACTTCATGCACACAGAGGTATAACCTTCAAGATAGCAGCTCCTTGATGCCAAGGTGGTGGGATCACTTTTAGATGGGTGTAACTCATCATCACCAGACTCTGTAGACCTCAAGATACCAGATTGGTTTTGGTTCCACTAACATTCGCATTATCAGGAGCAAACTGGATGTGAGCAATGTATTTGTTGTGAATTTAGTATATTTGCATCACATTAAGCTTTCTCCCTAATGATAGAGATCTAGTAAGCCACTTAGTTTTTAGAGGACACACAAGCTGAGCCTAACCAGCATCAACATTGCAGATCATAGCTAAACTCTGGAGGTTTCAAGCAGTCCTGTGTAGCACCTCTCCCTCTCTCTCCTTAATTTCATGTATCTTTGCCCTGCTTGAGAATTAGAAAAGCCAAGGAATGATTCCTGCTACCAAAATTGTAAGATACTGTTTGAATAATCCTTATTAAGCTTTGAGGAAGGAACATTTCTACCTGGCTGCCCATATTTGAAGTACAGGATACTTCAGTGTGTAATGTTCATAGACGTTTTCCACTTAAGGCCTACAGCACAAATATTTCAGAAAGAAATGAAGTCACTGAACAAATGAAGTCACTTTGCAGCTCTCCATTTCACATTTATTATTCTTCAAGGAAAAAACATCCTTGATGGATTTTTAAAACAAGACTTAAATAAGCATATAGGATTGTGCAGGGAAGTCACGCTCATGCATGCTGCACATTTTTGAATGGCAAAAGTAAGCTACTATGTAGAAATCGATGTGGTTATGCACCTAACAGAAAGCAGAAAAAAAACAAAACCCAACCAACCAAACTGGCCTGATATGTCTGGTTTTACTTTTTGAGGATGCCTTCAGTAAGCTTTTGCTCACCTTCTACTTTACAAGGAAGCAAGTGTAAAAAAACTGGAAGACATTCCTTTGAGACTTTTCTATATAAGGGAAGGAGAGAATTTAAATTCCCTAAAAAATATAGAAAAAAGTTCAGGCTGCTTGTGAAGATTCTTATTCCCTGAATGGATTATCTTCTGCTTCTCAAAGATGTGATTGATTTGATGGTCAGAAAGAATATGACTACTAAGTGCACTTGTTAACAGCTATGAATCATCAGCCTTCAGCGAGTGACCAAATGTTGGTTTAGCCTTCTTAATCCTACAAACATCACCAGCAGGTCCAAGGATTTTTGTGGTCTGCATCAACCCCAGGAGAGGGGGAGGAAGAAAACTTGACAAAGTGAATGGTAAATAATGGCACCAGATCACCTCTGCCTTAAATACCATGAACCTCCTGGTACAACTGGATTGTCACTTAAAATGGATGGCAATTTTTATTATTTTTAATTTTTTTTCCAATTGTGATATTCTGACAAACTTCAATTTCAGACTCAGTTCTTTTACAGACTAGACCTAGAAGACTATTCTGAATAAGTATAAATCTAATTATATCCTTGGCCTTGTCCAATTAGTTTTTAAACCACAGAATAAATTTGTTTGAAAGGAAAAGGATTTTTTAAATAACAAGATGTCTATCAACAGTTTTAACGAACTTGACACAAGAGCATGCCAAGACTTTTCTGAGCCATATGTAGATTTCTGTTGTCAGTTAAAAATCTTGAATATCCCATGTAGGAACTACTGAATAAAGCTGTTTATATTATAGAAGTAAACAGAAAAAAATTTTGGATGATTCTTTGCATTTCATCATTATTACCAAACTTTAGGCACTTTCAAACACATTACAGTTTGCATTGTTCAAAAAAATATCAGGTTTTATGAATAGAAGCAGACATCACATTTAGTATGATCTTTTGAGCCAGAACAGCTGTACCTGACTACAGAGCTAATGCTCTTCAAGTCAAGAGGCATCTTGTTGCCTTGTTGATTATACAGTGCCTCACACCAGAGCTTCATCCTTAAACCAGTAACTCCTCTGACAGAGGTTTACCCTTTAGGATCAACCTGGTACAGGACTGAACAGCCCCATTTTCAAATGAAGCAAGTTCTTGTGACTCTTGTGCCCTAGGAAGGCTGAGGATTCAAACTTGCTACTCTTTCAGTGCAAAATCACACAGAAAAATCCTGAAAGCGAGAAACTTCAGGGCATCAGTTCCCTGATCCATCTCCATCATCATAAGAACACAAGAGCAAGGGCTAAGACCACAGCTCACTCACACTGAAAGCCACGATCCAGCTGCTTTGGCTGGTGCAGCCCTTTAATATCTGGAATTCCCCAGGCAGGCACTGCTCTGGCTTTGCAGCAGGATGAGCCTGAGCAGCTTGTTTGTACTGAGCCCAACAGCACACAGCATCCTCAGCACAGAGAGCGCCACCTCGGCTGTGATTAGAATCCATCATGAACAGCAAACTGAAGAAATGCTATTTTCTTTCCACAGTCCATCATCTGTGCTTCTGTTTTCCCAGGACAGCTCAGCTAATCTATAGGAGGCCACTAAGGGTGCACCCAGAGCAATAGTGCAGGTAGCAGAGGTGGCACATTAAGTCAAAACCCTGGCAGCATCAGAGACAACTGCTCCTACACTGATGAGCTTTCCAAACATGAGATGTTTTACAGGTAGCAGTGGGTATTTAGCAGAACTCACTCCTCTGAGTCAGTGCTTGCCTCAGACGTGGAGGCACAGTTCTGCTGGAGCAGACAGGCTGGTGGTTAAGTGGAATTGTTAAGATCCCAGCTCATGTTTTGTAAAATGAGAGTACTGGGATTAGCGGCCTGGCTGGTACCTGGAGCTGCCACCAACATTTTCCCTCTTACCTGTTGTAACTATGCCCTGTGGCTTCTGGGGATGTGGATGGGTCTTTCCTGTGTTGGGTAGTGGTTATTATCGCAGCTCTGGACCAAGCTACAGAAAGGATCATTCCCAGGTACCTTCTTGGGCTGGGTCTCATGTTCTGAGATGCTGCCAGGATGCAAATGCTTTCAAAACAGGAGCACCTGAGAGGCCATTTCCAGGTCTTCCACTGGTATTTATTGACATCCTTGGTCACATAGACTTCTTCTGCCACGGACCTCCCTTCCTCCAGGGACAAGCTCAATGCTTTGCCACACGACTGCCCTCCCTTGCTTCCCCAGCGTGTATTCTGCTGCATCCTCAGAAATGTAGCCACTGTGAACTTCCGGCTCTGTGTGGACTGTATGCATCCTGAGCATCTTTTAAATGATAGCAATATGCCAAGGGTTTTACAGGATACAATGGATGCTGCCGTAGAAAGTTAAGAGTCACTGTTTCAAATTCCTTTCTTGAAGTACTAAAATCAGTCTATATTTTTGCTTTTTTAAAGAATTTGCACCGACAGCAGCCTCCCTCATTTAAAAAGGAATATGAATTTTTATCAAAACCTCCTAAAATGTAAATCATTGAATCTTTGCTATTTTGGAGAATGATAGTTATGAGTTGACAAACAGTCTACTCACCATCTGAGAGAGCTTGTCACAACACACATAAATTAACCCTCCTCCACACACAAAGTACGGTAATCTAAAAAAATGGATTTTTCTTTTCTTCTGCTACAGCCCATGGAGAATTATCTTCTTTGCAGAGCTTCTTGTGATGTAGTGCTGCTCAATCATGCATGCACCTTTGAAACAGCATCACAAGTTCTTCCTGACAGAAAAGAATGTGTTCCTTCTCCAAGGTTACCTTTGTTCAAAATATACAATAGAAACTAGATGCTAATGAGAAAATAAATGCACAGCGCAGTCTTTGGAAATGGCACTGCTGAAGCTATCACCTTGCCTGAAGCAATAAATTCCAGGCAAGCACAGGCTGTATTTTTAAAATTTATCATCTCACAGACTAAGAAGCATTGATTATAGGTTTTTCTTTGAGTAATTGCCAATATCATTAACATGTTCAAAATTATACTTTAGAAGAAAACAAAGGAGAATATGTATGAAGAACAACAACTAAAATGCTCTGCCAGAGGAGAATCCTGACAAGCCCCCAACCTCCGTTAACTGGGACAAGCTCAGTAAGGAGGTAAGGAACAGGAGAGATCAGTCCTTAGGGCCCACAGCTGGGCCAGCCACCACCCTCACATGGGACCCAAGTTCCCCTCAGTGGTCCCAGCCACCAGATCCTGTTCAGGACCTCATGAAGAAACAGCTCTGCAAGTGCTTCCAGAGCAGGAGATTGTCCAGCTCCTACTGCTCCTTCATATCTGAGCTGAAGCAAGTCATGTTTTCCTATTGCAACCTAATTTGCTTCCAATTAGCTTAACCGAAAATTATTCTGGGGGCTTCCTTCCTCTTCATTTGGCACAGAAAAAACAGAATAAAAGTCTCCTTCAGAATTGTTCCTTCAAGCTAATAGCAAACCTCGACCATGAGCATTTAGCACATATGTCAGTGCAGTCTTCATTGGAAGAGAAGCCAAGGGCAGGGCATAGCAGTGGCTCAGTTCCCAGCTGTTACCAGAAACTCCACAGGAAAAAAAGTAAGGAGAGAAAAGCACCTTATTTTCTCACAGCATTTCAGTGATGTTCCCTGGTTTCTGCTACACTGAGGCATATCTGTGTAACCACGTGCTTCATTCTGGCTGTCAAAGAACCAGATCTGGAGTAGTACAGATGATACCAGCCAAATACCAGATTCAAGCAGGCTCCTTACCTCTGGGAGAGTTGAATTAACAGCATTGCCCAGGAGAAGGGCTTACCTACCTTCTTTAGGAAGTTCTGGAAGTGCCACTGGGTGAGTGAAACAGGCAGAGAGGAAGCCTGTGCAGAAGCCCGACTCCATCGCTCTCCCTTCCACACTGTAAACAGAAGGGCTCTCTAACAGCCCTTCACATCCCCTGCCCTCACATCAGAGTCAAATAAGACCAGGATTAGCATTTGTTGCACCTACCCATGTCATATTTCTCATATTGCCACTCTATGTTTCAGCCCAGATGCTGAAATCCTATCTCAAAGAGGTGGCAGGAACAGAAAAGCTCTGGATAAGAAATGTCCCTACACAATATTATAGATAAGAAATAAGCTGCTCATTTATCGGTTGTCACCATTCTAACAATGCTAAAATTCTTATTTCCGAGTATCATCCTTAAACATGTCCTGAACAATTAACTAGTGTAAAAAGGACAAAATAACCAGACCCCAATGCAGATAAGAGAAAGATCTTTATGGAAAAGGAGCCTTAAGAAATCTAGTGAACGTTAGATATATATCACACATATTCTAAATTTAAGACCGAGGGTAATTATTTTAATGTGGAACTTTCAATCACTGCTCACCCTACAGAGCTTCCCCACGGATCTGAGTTTGAGTAATGTAGTAATGACAGCATTAACACTTGTAACAGAAAGAGTCATTACAGCATCATTATCAAGGAATTACTCTTGCAATTAGTAATAATTCCCACATTCACAGTCAAATAAGTTACACTTTCTCCATTAATTTAATTTTCTCTGTGAGGCTAGAGTAAGGAACTATTCTTATCACTGTGTTTTAATACACCTGTCTGCTTCTTTGTCTAAATAGCTCCTAATCCGCTGCTTTCAAAGAGCACTGCATCTAGTTGGGTAATTTCACAAGGATCGAACTACATGATCTGTCAGGTTACCAGGCAGGTGAAAAATGAATTCCTCATGTTTGACCTGGTTCTACAATGTACTCTAAATGGAAATCATGCCCTTCAGATGCATTAACAAGAGAAGAATGATAACTGAGGACAGTGGAAAACATTATCCTGTGTGCATCCAGTTGTTTGCAATGGCTCCCTGACTACTACTGGTAAGAAGTAGCTCACAAGATAATTGCTGTATAGTTACTGGGAATTAATTCCCATTGACATGGGTTGATCCAAAGCCTGTTCAAGCTCTCAAAAAGAGCAGCCCAAGTTCAGAGTTCAAGCCCATGCAGTGTATATGGGAAGGGGTTTTGTTTGCTTTTTCTTCTGAGTGCATATACTCCTCCAGGGAGGCTCAGATAGTGAGGTCTTCCATCTTTGGTGATCTTCTATTTTATCAGCCCCTCCATCATGGCTTGCCTCTTCAAATGAAATTGTAAAGAAGCATTTAGACTGCAATTTTATACTATACGTATCAAGTATTTTGTATCCCAACGAACCAATATATTGAGGCTCTGGAGTATTTCCTTTAGGGAAGAAATCTCCCTCTTACCAACACAGAGCAAGAATGCAATGCAGTGCAGAGGAAGGTTGAAGGATTTTCTTGGTACTTCCAGTGATGCCACGGACAGAGGTTAACTTATAAAAATACTCTGATGTTCTCTGGTTGTTTATCCTTGGCAAAAGTTTAGCAACTCGGATAAATATTTTCATGAAGATTTGCCCTGCATCATGCCATCCCACATCCAGTCCTGAAGAAACTGCTGCAGAATTCAAAAGACTGTACTCCCTGTGTACTGCAACTACCCAAAATGCCTGCAGCTACTCACCCTCCCTCTGAAGGCATCAGGGAGCTGGGAAGGCCACAGCACTCATCTGTGCTCCGTTCCTCTTGGCTGGCTGCGACAGACAGCTTTTCTCCATGGCAGACCTAAGGAGAAAGTGCTGAGCACAGAGCTCCATTTGAGACTGGCTCCTTTGTACAGTGCCCAAGTGGGAGCCAAAATCTGACCTTAGGTATGGACACTGAATTTCTGAAATCCTTTTGTAAGTTCTAAGCATGGAAAGAGAGAGAACAAAGCAACCAACCTTATGTTGCAGCCTACATAGCACAGCAGATAGAATTATACATAAAATTGGCACATCTATTACATTCTCTATCCACCTGCTTAACTCTTTGCAGATGCCCTCCTCAGTGAGATCTTACAGCTGCCTAATATGAAAGCTGATGAATACATTCATTGTTCTTACAACTCCAAGGCATAGTCTCTTAGTAAATCAGACATTCAATACACAGAGGAGAACACTGTAAAATAGTACAAAATACAGTAAGCGGTACTTGGATTACTGTAAATAATTAAATAGAAACCACTGGATAGTAAACCTGATGTTCCTCATGCAGATTTTTCCCAGTTCACTGATGTTGCAGTCTCTCTACTTAGATCACATTCCCTTGGGACCACAGAGGAGCTCTTGAGCCATCACAGCAATTCTGCTCTCACCTGCTCCCATGTCATGCAGTCCTTCAGACACTACTCAAATGCCACTTTATGGCTACTTCAGGTGCCTTGCCCGTATTTTATAGATCCCTGCAGCTCTCATACTTGGAAACCTCCTCACATGAATTTATTCTTAACAACACTAAGAGCTCCACTCCAGTGCCAAGCATAGAAGTACCATAGCTGTTGTGGTCTAAGACTAGAAGAAAAGCCAAGTCTGAAGGGAGAGGCAATATCTTTCATTAAATCAATTCATACAATGGGAAAGCACTGGGCAAGCTTACAGATACACAGGCCAACTATCGAGCTCTTCTCCTTCCTGCTATCTATTCCTCTTGTATTTATCGCCAGTGCCCACATTGTCTCCTTAATTTTAGTTTCATGAAGTAGAACAAGCCAAGCTCTTTCTCTTATGAGAGACTCAGCCTCCTCTCTTAGGATCACAGACTCCTTGTTCTTCATAGCAAGACCACCAGCCGCAGCACACCTCGCCCAGCCAGTCTGGGATGGGAGACTCTGCCACTCTGCTCTTTCAGCCAATGTCCGAGGGGCAGCCCACCAGATGAATTCTGCCTTGAGGAACCAGCGTTTCAAGCATCCTCTAAAATTATTTTTTTGTTATTTTCACAGTCTTATCATACACAAAACCCATGACATATTTACATTAACAATTCTACTACCAGTAACGGACGTGTGTTGTCTGAGCCTGAGTGATGATTTCCATTGTTTGATACTTAAAACAACCCTGGGTACTTCGCTTCTCCTCTCTAATAGTATTCCTAATGAGAGATCCACTTCTTGCCTCTCTCACTGGGAAAAAACGATGTTTCCCAGCTTTAGCATTGATGGGGAGTAGTGGTGAAGGGCCTCTTGCAAAAAATATTAATGCCACAAGTAAGAATTCTGTCCCCACATCACTTGTACCAATGAACATGTAGTTTGCTGCATAAGGAGGTCTCATTCTTGGATGACTCTAACTCATTGTGCTTTGTAAAGCCCTGAGGTCAAATAAGTTTTTTGCTACAAGTGAATGAAAAAAACTTGGCATTCCTTCAACCACAGTAAAGTGAAAAACACCGAGATGTCTCAGGGCAATTTGTTCTAGCAGAGTGCTCAGGCTATGGGACTTGAGCACAATCCTGCAAATCAAAGCTCTATGAACAAAGCCTTGTATTTACAGGAGATCTCCTCCCCCCAATGTTGTTGGGATTTCAGCTTACAAATGCCACACAAGGAACCAAATTAGCTGTGAGATGCCCCTATTTTCTATCCCAGTAGTGCTCATGGCAACACTCTACCCAGAATCCTGGAGCTCTGGTAAAAGGAAGAAGATGGAGACTGTGCTTTGGATCAGGTTTCTCTCCTTAAAACTCAAGGAAAGGAAGTCCACACCCAAGGGAGTGTGAAAGAGTGGCCTCTCTGGCCTTTGATCTTAGCTCTAGAACAAGAAGCTGAACTTGCTTGACCCTAAGCCCAAGCTAATGAATCCTATTACAAAGCAGCTCTGCTGTTCACAGTTATGAGAAACCATCACTTCCCTGGCTCCGTGATTGCTTTGTACAGCACCTAGCACTATGGGAGGTGAAGGGGTTAAGAAGGGTTGGAGACTGTTTGTTGTCTTATTTGTGTTGCAAGTATTTTGCTTACAGAGGGAATCGCTATGCTCAGCAGTGTGAATGCTGCATACAGATCATAAAAAGAATTTGCCATGAATTAAAAATGAACAATACTTAAAAATCCCATTTTCCTATTCTCTCAGCAGCATGCAGCACAGCAAGGTAACTTTTCAAAGAAAGCCTCATCAGTTCTGGCACTTTAGAAAATGCAGTGCCTGACCTGTTCAGCATTTACATAGTTCACTGATCAATTAGGATGCAGCACTAAACAGCAGTGCTCAGGACACGGATATTTCTCCACCTTGGCCCTCTTTGACCTCCCCACACAGTAACGAATTTTCTTCCTGCTTGCCCTGCAGAATGGATCAACCTTAATTATCCCACAAAAGACCAGCATTGACCCAAATCTATTAGAAAATTGAGAGACTGTCATACTAAACTAAAAGCCTGATGTCACATCAAAGTTAACTCAGCACTGTTCTCTATCTCTGCAGCCTGGACTGCAGTGCCAGTCAGCTCTCTTGGACTGAAATGCACGTCAGTCTCACAGGGAACCAACAGCCCAACACTGTCGGCAGTTTTCTGTTCTCCTGTCTGCCGTGGGGTCCCAGCATCCTCCAAAATCAAGTCAGATCTGAGGCCTCACTAGAGATTCTGAACATCATGAAGATAAAAAGCAGCAGCCACAAAGCCAGCCTGCCTGGACAACAGGATTTATCCACAGGCACCACGTGCCCGGCCCATGGGAATGGGAGTCTGAGCACCACTGCACTGATTTGGTATTGGGAGACCAAGGGTCAGAGACCCTGAACAAGTCATTCACCTCCTGTGTCACACAAAAGCCGAGATCTTCCTCACCAACTGCTCTGTTACAAATCTAATCCTTTAGTCATTAAAGCTTGTAGCTGCAAAGTTATTTCCATGTGCAGCTTCCACCAGTGTGAATGTGTTAGGCCTAGATTGCAAGGATCTATTGAGTATATAGGTAGGTTCCAGACAAGAGAAGTTAATTAAAACCCAATCATAAATCAGTGTAATTAGAAATAAAGTAAATGTGAGAAGTAGCCATAATGAGAGAGCTCTTCATGAATACAGAAGAGGCAAATCATGCAATTGAGTGCCAGTGCAGAGAGATCGCACACTGCCCTGTGAAGAGCATTTCCTGGTATCCAAGTTACAGTCGAGGTGTTTGCAAGCAAAAAAGCCTCTGACATTTTCTTTCATTTCTCAGTGCCATGTCTGTCCTCGTAGATGCCCAGAGCAGTGGCAGCTTATAAATATAATCGGTATGGATTGATGCACATACAACTGTTCTATTTTAAGTATTACATTTTCTGAGGCACTTGCTGGGACTGAGAGGAGCTGCATAGCAGATCTGCAGTAAGGAAAAAAAAAAGTTCTTGCTGGGAAAATCCATGTTTTTTTAAGTATGAAAATGAGACTATGGCTGGAATATCAAATGTACACAATAAGCCCAGCTTACCGACCAAGGGAAGTGCCATTGCTTCAGCACTGTTCCCTCATGCAGGTAGAGATGCCTTGATTGAGCAGTGCTTTTTTTTGGGAATTGATGGGAAATCGTGCTGTTCAGTGTGTGAAAGAATCTTTGCGTAGAGGGTCATTCAAGTCAAAGCTGCCAATTTTATCCAAATTACAAACAGTAATTACAAATCCTGTCTAAGGCAGAATTGTTGTTTTTTCTTCAAAGAGCCAACACTGCATATTGAACCAAAAGCCTTAAAATGCATTGATGAGTCTGACAGTGAATGATGTCCTCAGCTACCTCAACCCTCTCTGCTGAACACAAAAAGATACTCAGATCTCAGCAGGTTACATTTTAAATAACATCTAAGAACCCAACAAGGTCACACAAACCAATACAGCCTTATTCCTGGGGGAAGTTCTAGCCTACATCTAGGTTTTGTTCCTCTGGTCTGGTCTAAGGACTTCGAGAGTAACTTAATGCCACTGAATACCCAGCTCTTACTATACACCAAATGCCTATCCTGTGAAATAATAAACAGTAAATCCCTTGCCCGGTGACTTAGCACAATAGGACACAGGCACTGCACAATCTCCTGAATGGCTTTTAAACACCAACATTTGACAAATTTATTATTTATACTGTGGCAGTACCCAAAGACTTCAGTTAGGATTGGAGTCCTGTGGTGGTAGATACCATATAAACACAAAGACATTATTCTTCTCTGCACCTTCTTCCCCAAGGACCTGCAATTTTACTGGAGATGAAGCTTGAGAAATACTGGAAACTGCTCTAATGGGAACTCACACAGAATGCAGCAATGCAGATGTGTAGCCCAACAGCTCCGAAATGCTGATGCCTTTAAAGCAACAATATAGTGTGTATCAGCAATCTCTGCATATCTCTGAACTACCAGATCTACCCTTTTAGACAAGGCATCTGTTTGAGTCAAACTGCATAAGATTCAAAAGCATTTCTTTCAAACTCTAATTCATAGTATTCATTAGTGATTGTTTTACAGTGGAAGCAATGGAGCAGGAAAATGATGTACTTAATATACCAAGCAGCTAACTTAAAGCAGCTATTTAAATTCATGTACTGCTCATCTTAAACTCTAGTGGAAGTTGTTTTTTTTTTCATTTTTGTCATCTTCTTTGCTGGTATGTATCAGTGTAACATCCAGGGAGAGATACCCACTTCCATCAGATAAGAACATTTCATGATATTATCTGCCTGCCCAGAGGAGCTGGCTAAAAATCTGACTCCCATGGGTCATTCCAGTCTGGAGAAATAATTAATGGTGGAGTCTGATATCTTTGACACAGTCCTGTTTGCTTTCAAATTATGTACAAAGCCTTGTTTCCCCTCACACACCAGGAACTACGCAGTAGGAGAGAGCTCCGAGTCCCTTTTTAGCCAGCAAAAAGCTGCCTTCAGCATTTTCTCGACTCTGCTGCCAGTGCTTTCTCTGGCTGTTTATGCAGATGATCTGATGCTGTTCTGCTAGGGCCACAAAACAGTATCCTGTGAAGCCCCTACAACTCCTTTGACTGGTGACTTCAGTTTGTGCTTTTGGTGAATGCTTTGACATAGGAAAGAAGATATAAGGTAGCTGCTGTATTTTTCCCAGAAGGAAGAAGCAGCCATTAACACAAAAGTTTACTGTGACTAAGCAATTACTAGATTTCATGCAACTCATAACAGTAAAAATTATACTTTCTGTATAGCCAATTCAAAGTGCAGGCTGAGTTACAATCTTGAGTGGCTTTCTTGTCGCTGAAGTGCTTTGAGGTGTGGGCAAGTATCAAGCATGTGGCTCTAACACTAAGACATGTCCTGTTTCTGTGGACCCAGATCTGATTCCCAGCTACTTCTGCAGCTTCTCCTCTTGCCTAGGACTGATCCTGGAGCAGGGAGTTTCAACTGCAGCCCTTCTAGCAAAAAGGCCAATGTCACTCAGCATGTGACTGAGGCTACACACACACAGATTCAAGGCACACAGCTGTCTGGCACCAATATACAGGCAACTCAAAAGCACGGCATGGCATGTGTTCTTCTTTGTGTTCAGCTCTGCTCTTCTCTTGAAGCAGAATGCTTCAAGGTTGAAACCTTGTCGCTAGCTTTATTTTTATATATAATTTTTATTGCCATTATATATTGTCACCATGTCACCATCCTAGTTTCATTTTATCCCACATGCTGAGGCAGCATCCCACTGTTCTGCCAGACTACAGACTGCATCTGAAACACATGCACGTGCATGCAGTAGCACAAAAGCCAGCCCTGCATGAGCCTGTGCTGCCCCTTGTGAGCTTCTTCAGGACCATATATTCTCCACTAGCCCACACTCCTGTATTTGCTTATGGAAGACATTTGCATTCAGACAAGTCTTTAAAAGCCCTTTTGCATTTGTTACAGGAGCCATCATCAGAATGGTGGTGTAAATCAATGTGCTAAGGGTGAGAAATATTGATTTCTCTCCGAGGCTTATTTGCAGTACGGCTGAAAGACCTAATATTAAGGGACAACAAATCGAGCCATCTCACTACTTGGGGGCAGTTTGGAGAGGGGAGGGAGTTTGGGAAGCGCAACAAAACACACACAGCATTACCTTGCAGCCAGGGAATGAGAGAAACACTCCCAAAACACAGGTAGTGCCAGGAGCAGTGGAAGGTCAGACCCTGCAGTAGGAACACCTCCACACAGAAATCCAGAGCCTACCTACTGTGTCTGATGCTCTTCTTACACAACAAAGAGTGGCCACGGCTGGTTTCCTGGCACCTTGAGCTCCAGGTCTTCTCCAGTGTCCATTCGACAGCCAATTCTCTCACAGCACTCTACAAGGGGCTGCTGTGGAGGGCCAGGCTCACCCTCTCATCTCTGCTGAGGAGTCAGAGCCTGGGCATAAGAGTACGTGCATGGACTAAATACTCAGAGGAAGCAAGGTGAAATTACTATTATTTTTTAATAAAAGTTTTTCATTGTTAAGTTAGCATGATGGGAAAGAGCTTCTCCATGGCTACTCCAGCCACTCCACCACCGCTGGCCCTGCCCACAGCTCCCAGCACCAGGCCCATGACACATCACCCTGCAGGGAGCAGCAAAGAGCATGGGCACAGCCCAGCCAGCCCTGCTCAACATTCAGAGCCTGTCAGCAAGAGGGTTCTGAAAGCACAGTGGGGAGTGAGGGCAGGACATGGCACCTAACCCTTCCAAAGCAGTTCTGTCACGGGCACATCTCCTCCTGGTCCCCAGGCAGGGGGGAAGCCATTTTGGGGGAGGCAGGTGAGCACAGCCATTTTATAGTACCCTAGAGGCAGTGCCTCAACACCGTGCCTGGGGGAGAAGGCCTTGTGCAGGAAAAGCACCTTTCTTCTGTGTCCTGTCCGCTTTTTCCTTTACTCAGGACTGCAGCTGGTGCCTTCCTCCCAAGAGCAGCTCTGGCAGTAGATAACAAGACTGACCAGAAATGGCAATAGAGGAGTTACGTCAGGCAAAGCCAGTGGTGTCTTATTCATGAGGACACGCAGAGATCTCCTCCCTCCCAGAAGGTTGTTCTTCCCTCACAGCTTCACCCACATCAGTCTCCTTATGTCTCCGGTCAATTCAGGGCTCCTCTCCATGCATGGCAGCCCAGTCTGCATGCACAAGGGAAGCATGACCACCATCAGGGCTGCCAGAAACCCCAGCACAGGCCAGTAGCAGAACTGGGAGCAAAACTATCTAATAGACCCTTAGAGCACTCCTGTTTCTTGTACAGCCCTGATTTTTAAAGGCGATATGGGATAACAGTGTTGTTTGCTCACTCCTGGAAGAAGGGCTTGTAGGGAATGTCTCACTAAGATGCTAAGGTGGATGTGCCATGCCCTTTCAGTGAGCCACAAAAACAAAGAGCATCAGCTCAGAGATCAGCACAGGGGAAACACCTCAGCTGCTTGCAGCCTGTAAGGGAGGCAGAAACGCTGTCAGTGGCTGAAACATATTATGCCATGCAAGCGCAGGTTTTATTCTGCTGCTTTGGGAAATTAATTTCTACTGAGTTTTGCAGTTTCCCCTCCTGCTCCATGGGCCCTGTGATGGTCATTTGTCACTGCTGCTCAGAAGAAAGGTGATTTTCAGGAAGGCAATGAGGCATTCAACAAGCTTTCCAGTTAAGTGTGGAAACATCACACACTGTCATATAATAGCACTGTAAGCAGCAACGCCTCTCAGATGAGTTGTATGGTTACATCTCTAGGTAGTGATGAAAGCTTCTTTTGTTAGGTTAAAGAAAAAGGTCAGGGAATATATGCTCCAGAACATGGAAAAATATGAATAAACTGGAGATTATTAGATGCTCAGTAGCACAGACATCATGTAAATAAATTGGTGTGGAAATCAGAAACCTCGTAATAGAGCAAGTCAAATCTTGCAATCCTCACTCAGCCCAGCCTCCCTATAATGGTTCAGCCTTAGGTCACTTGTTGGCAATATTATTACTTTGCTAGTTTGATAAACCTCCACACACACTCTGATTTACATAAGCATATAGACAAACCGTGCCAATGACATTTGCTACAAACTTCCCCAAAGCCTATATTGAATTAGCTTTTCTCCCAAGGCAGTCCAGGCCCTTGCGTTGAAATCCTGCAGCATTTCCTTGCAGAGCAGATGAGTCCTGCCTGACATAGCCTGCAGGTGTTTATTTAGCACAAGAAACAGGCTGCAATGGAAACAACACCCTTTTGACCTTGTTGAGTAAAGAGATTGCAGAGACTTTAAGTACTCTTTATTTCAGAGGCCATTAATTGAGTAGTGACCAGTCTCCTTGCCAGTTAAAAAGAATAAGACTCTTTCTCTCAGCTTGGGAACGAGTCTTCCTTGTCCTGTCAACCTCCTAACCTTCTGAAGTCTACTGCTCTTCCATTCTTCCATCTAAATTCTTCCATCATGAAGAAGATTTAATTCAGTCTGGATAGCAGGCAGAGGTCAGTGGGAAGATACAAAATGGTATGTGTTACAGAGGGAGTGAAGAAGCTCAACACCTTGGCTCCAGTGGAGAGTGAAACCTAGAAGAAGGTGCAGCCTACTTCAGTCAACACTTCCTTATCACCGCTTCTTGCCTTTCTAGATATATCCTGCTCTTTATCTAAACAAAAGTGTTTTCTTTGTGGAGTGAGCCAGTTCAATTACTCACACAGTTTTATATGTGGGTGTCAACCAAAGGGCAACAAAACTGGTTTAACTGGCATACCAAGGGGTCTGGCAGAAGGTGCCAGTGACAGCAGTTTTGGCTTAGTTCTGAAGTTACAGGTGTCATCTCCGTCATGGTTTACTAAGAGATCTGTATGTTTTCTCTCTAGCTAGCCAACTCTCTCCAGCTCTGGTTCTGAATAGATGAGATATAGGACTTATTTCCACATTATCTTGTGCAGTTCAAGATCACATTTCACAAAGCTCACAAGTTACAACCATTTTCCTTTCCATCCACATTTACCTGTGCATTTCACATCCGCTTTGCACTGGTAAAAGGCTAAGATCTGAGGCAAAGCTTGAAGTTTATCATAAACAGTGAGGCTCTGACCTCAGACATCAGAATTGTTTTCTCCAGGAGCAAAAGAGCATCACAAACCTCCCTATCTCCTAACCAAAGTACCAGCTGTGTATTTCTTCAGGCTGACTTCAGAAGCATCCAAACCAAATCCTTTTTGTAGCACAGATAAGAGATGCAGAGACACACAGTGACTCTCTCATGCCAGCCACTAGACAATTTGCTTCATGATTACAGGAAGAGGCTTTGACACTGTGCTAATGGAGGCTTTTTAAAGAGACTACACCGATGAACACAGGAAAAGGGAGATTCAAAATGCTTATGATATGATCACTTTTTGTTGATGTCCCTGTTTAATGTGGCACCAAATGGATTGTTTTCTGCAGTAAGTTACTGACATTCTGCCCACAGATTGGGGTGTAAAAGCCACCTGGGGCAGCCAGTACTTTGCAGAGCTTCTGCCGATTCTGGTTGTCTCTGTAACGGTCCTACAGTATATGAATGTATTTTGCATTCGGGGGGCTTACAACAAATTAGAACTCAAAACCATGAAAGACAGGAATTGAATGTGTTGCACTTGCTTCTATTCCTGTTTATAGTAATTTGGTTTATCTCAATTTATTTCAGCAGAATCTGGGTAAGATTCAGAAGCACCAGTTCAAACTGAGGTAATGCTTATGCCTTTACTAGCTTCACTGGAGTCAGTGAGTACCAGACTTTCAGCTGAACACATCTCTAAGCATGATTGCAAGGTGAACAGAATCATAGAAATCAACGAGAAGGGAATCCATCCCTCTAAACTCAGACATCTGCACAAGTGGCACCTTTTTAGCCCAGGGCAATATTACAGGTTGTCTCAGTTTTATCTGTTTGCACCCTTAGTGAGGTTTGTCACATTTCCAGCTGTTTAGAACATCATGTCTCACACTGAAATAGCCATGAAACAAGACAGTCTTTGTAATAATATAAAACAGTCACTTACCCCTGAGCGAGTCATTTATCTTAGACCAGAACACCAGAGTAATAACGGGGATTAAAGATAGAGCAGTCAAGACAAAAAAAAGGTAAATCAATCACTACATTAGGATATTTGAAGAATCATTTGCATGTACTCGGAAAGTATGATACTTGCTATTAAACCCAGCTGTAGCAGAGTCCCAAATTCATAAATATTCATCTAATAACCTTTTAGCAAAACTCAGTGACTATGATGGTAGCCAGCTACTGAATTCAATCTAATTGAAAACCTGAGAAGTAATGAAATTATTGCATGTCTGTCTCTTCATTAAATCAGTGTGCAAATTTGCATAGATTAATTTGCATCAAATTAATAGCTCCAACTCTTGGCTTGTAGCCAAGAGGACTTACGATCAATCTATATTTTTAATTCAATTCTGCACTCCTAAAATGTTGGGTGTTTTTTTTTTTTCTATTTTAGAGACAGAAAATCAGAGCTGAATATGATTTTCACCACTTCTGTCATTCCTCCTCAGTTCTTATGTTATTTAATTATAAAAAAATGTGCACATGATTAAAAAGCAAAAACAAAACCAAACCATGCAGTCTCTGCCATGAAGAACTGAGGTCTGGCTTGCTTCTCTAGAAATAAAGTCACATTGGAAGGCTTGGATCTGCAACTACATTGAATTCAACATGAGGTGGTGTATGTCTGGGGTCGAACAGACAACTTATGGGCCTCTTTTATGGCCCAGAGCAGTTCCAAGACTGATGGGGCCCTGAGTATTTTAGCACAACTTTGCCTGCCATTCTTCAAGTCCCCAGGCCATCATGCTCAGCCTTTCCAGACAACGCAGAATTTGCTCGATTTTCAGAGATCAAGAGTTTGCTTGATCCCCACAATGTTTAAAATGTATTTAAACACGATGAAAAATGAAAGTGTGTTTAAACACACTAATGTTTGATGTGCCGAGCTCTGTCAGGAAAGCAACGATTCCTTCAGCCTTCAGTTATGTGAACTTAATAATGTGGATAGACAGTGCACTCATTTACATTGTCAGCTTGCTTTTATTTTTTAACCTACTTTTTTTTTTCTTTTAAACAATTGGGCTTTAATTCGGGACATTTGATTAATCAAACTCAGACCATCTGCTGCAGTCTTGTCTCCTGCTGATCTGCATTGCCTGAAGTCAGCGACATGTTTGAGGGCTGCAGTCTCACACTGTCTCTTCCTGTCATCTATTTTGCTGCAAATCTGCTCCTTTCACGCAACATTCAGTGACTGGGCTTTGTTTACTGTGATGACCATTTACGACAGTGGTAGGGCTAGACAATTTGTATCAAAATACAGGACATGTGCAAAAGCCAGTTACACAACAAACTGTTATATCAGCGTGAAAATACTATGAACCAAGGAAATCACAGCAACTGAAAGAAACTCCTCACAGAAAAGAGCTCCTCACAATTCAAATACTTCTAGTAGCAACAAGCAATTTTAGCTCTCTCATAGTTCACACTTTCTAGTGGTAACGGGTATTCTACCTTCATGTGCTTTTTTCCTCTTTTATGTTCACAGATGTACTCAGAAACTCAGAGGTGAGAGTAAGGCAGTAGAAACTTGCACAGCTTGGGGATTTTGATGGGATTAGACCAGTCTTAGTCTATCAGAGCATTCCCTACTACTGGATGTAGCGTGGCTAAGAGCTGCTACTTCCTCATGTGTTTGTGACGACAAACACTGCACTGGCCAGCTATATTTGGCAGGAGAAGGGGAATATGGCACTTCAACAACTCTACCACAGGGCCTTCGGAGTCACGAGCATGGTTAGATGGCAGTAAGGCAAGGAAAGTACTGCAGGCTTTGAATCTGGAGTCTCAAATAGAACCATGCAGCTAAACTGACTTCTACCAGTGGTCAGTTACTGCCATGGGCAAGGCACAGCTCTGCACATCCCTGGGTTTGAGCCAGCCCTTGCTGTGGAGCTCCATAAGGAACCGGACACACTGTGCTCTTTGCAGGAACGGGACAGTAGCTATTTGAATGCCTTTGACAGCAAACATCCTCCAGCTACTGGGGCTAATGCAATAAAGAGAATTTCTTTTTGGCACAAGAAAAACCAAGGGAACAACATGATGTATTGGCAAAATTTTAATTGTATGAGGCCAAAGAGGCAGCTCAGAAGAGTTAGGTCTTTATTAATCCGGTAGCAGTGATGCTGCATTTCAAAACAGGTTTAACACCTGCTAATTTCATTTCAGTGCTGCTGAAGCTGAGTCAGCTAACTGAGCCTCTTCTGGATCAGGCACATTCAGAGCAGAGAAACTACTTCATGAAAATGTTTTCCTCTCTTTAGTAAGGACACTAAGAGGAAAGAGGGGAGAAAGGATGACCTCTTCTCTCCTTTAAGGCTGCCAATACCTTGTGCAGCCAGAGCTGAGGGGAAACAGGGTAAGAAGCATCATAGTATTCAAGGAAAGCCCTTAGATAAGGGCTATTATATTCACAACAATGGAGAATTACTTAAAAATGGGAATTTGAAATAGACTGAGGGAGCTTCACAAGTCAGAGTAGGTCAGTAAGAAACCCAGTCTCTGGTTCCTGCCATTGCAGCAGAACACAGACACATCCTCTCATTACCCCTTACCTCCTTCTATCTGATTACCTTCTCCTTGTTTCTCTGACTACTTTTGCCCTGTCCTTTACTTTGAGGAGAACAAACTTGATCTCTGTATTGCTGCAGTGAAAACAAGCTCCTGCTACCAAGGAAGCTGCCCTAGAAACAGAGTGAAAGCTGGCTTGTAAACCAAGCAGTGCTGAAGCATCCCAACCACTTCTTCCACTATCCAAAATCAGCTCACCAGTGCAACCATTCTAGTGGGAATGGGCAGCCCTGGGAAACATAGCCAGTTCCTTTCTTTCTTGTTAGTGACCCAGTGAAAGTTCCATTCATTGTAAGCTCCGATTTTACTGGAAACCCAAGCAGCCCAGCACCCAAGAAAATTAATCTGTGCAAAGTTTTGTTTTTCTATCCATTCTGCATGTATATACTTCTCAATTGCGTGTCTCTTCCATGTTCTTAACACAGTACGTGCTACTATACATGCATGCCATATGATGCTATCACCGCTATTATCATAGAATCACAGAACGGTTCAGGTTGGAAGGGACCTTAAAGCTCATCCAGTCCAACCCCTGCCATGGGCAGGGACACCTCCCACCAGACCAGGTTGCCCAAAGCCCTGTCCAACCTGGCCTTGAACACCTCCAGGGAGGGGGCATCCACAGCTTCCCTGGGCAACCTGTGCCAGTGCCTCACCACCCTCACAGTAAAGAATTTCTTCCTAATATCCAGTCTGAATCTACCCTCTTCCAGTCTGAAGCCATTTCCTCTTGTCCTATCACTGCCTGCCCTTGTAAAAAGTCCCTTCCTGGCTTTCTTATAGGACCCCTTCAGGAACTGGAAGACTGCAATAAGGTCCCCCCAGAGCCTTCTCTTCTCCAGGCTGAACAGCCCCAACTCTATCAGTCGGTCCTCATAGGGGAAGTGCTCCACCCTTTGATCATCTTTCTGGCTCTCCTCTGCACCTGCTCCAACAGCTCCAGGTTCTTTCTTACGTTGAGGGCAAATACATTATCCTGGGATGTGTTATGTGATTTGCAGAACAACCATGGCCCAGATGAAGAACCAGCCTGGGTCTGACTGGGCTCATTAGCAGAGGTATAATATTGCTGGGACCTGCCTATATCATCCTGGCTCTGAAGCAGCTCAATAATTTCTGCCCACTACTGAGAAGCCATTCTATATTAGTTCTGCTGCTTGCAGTCCTTTATTTCAGTTGCTTACATTTTTTAAAAATTAAGGTTTCAGTAACTTGACGGAGGATTTGAAGCAAATTCTACAATAAAAGGACTGTGGCAGGCCAAGTTCTGTATTTTCTTATGGCTTTGATTTTGTTTGCAGACAATTTTCGCCCCAAGGCTAAATGATGAGAACATTGAGTCAGATTTCTTTAATGGAAGCCATTTTGTATCCTCAACTACAACATTTATTATCAGTGGAAACGATAATGCTGAACCTGTGTAATAGCTCAATAGTTGATTATACAGCATACACTTCATTTTCCATGACAAAAAGGTATAGTAATAGCAAGAAGCACTGCAAACCAACCGTAATATACTGAAACAGAACTTACTTTACCAGTATTGGCACTTACTGTGGGCTTATATGGTTCACTAACATGGTACAAAAGACAATTGTGTAATGACTGGAAATGTAATATGGAAGAACATAATTGGGCTTGCTGGAGATGGATAGGTGGTCATTTATGAAAAGTAACCATCAGAAACAAAGGTTGGATTGTCTTCTCAGTCTCACCAAGGTAAAGCATTGGGATTATGAGAGCAAAGAAAACAAGTTATTTACTGTCCAAAGGGCCCAGGCTGATTTAAAGCAAGTGTTTCAAGAGGTACCTTTTTTGGATCCTGGCACAGTCCTCGCTGGCTAGCTGGAATTTTAACACTCCCGTGTCTAACTGAGGACCATAATTTTCATCAAGTGATGATTCTGATTAATTACTTGTGCATTTCCAACCAATAATTTTTGTGCTTATCACACATTGCTTTGTTCTTTAGAAAGAGATTTCTGCTGTCCCAAGTAGAGGAAGTGACTCAACTTCTCATATCAGGTCCATTTTTAGCATCAAAACAAGAAGCTAGGTCTAGGCAAAGACCTCAATTTTTTCCTTTCTGATACAATTTCATTGAAATTAATTAAGTGCCAGTCCTCCACTCTTGCAAGAATTCCTATTTCACACCTCTGTAGAGCACAGAGCCCAAGGCAGGCCACCTAGATGCCTTATGCCCAGAGTATGCAGACGAGACACATGGGAAAGACAGACACTTCTGTGCAGTGAGACACTGAGTCCTTTGTTCTGGGCTTCCAGATGCTCTACTATCAACCAGAGGTCCTTGGCTGGGAAAGGACAGCTACAGCAAATATTCAGGTCACCTGAAAGACGTTAGCTACTATAGACCAAGCAACACTTCATTGCCAATTCTACACCACCACCACCCGCTCCCTCCATGAAACTCTTATGCAGTCACAACAAATTGGAGGAAAGATTTACTTCTCCCCAGTCTTTTTTCCTCCCCAAAGTCCTGGTCCTGTAAGTCATCTGTTCTTATACCAGTATAAGCCACCACAAAGTACTATGAACTCCACCAGGAAAAAACTGTCATAAATAAAGGAAGACCTGAATAGCTTAGAAGTCCAGACTATTGGGAAAGAAGCACAAGAAACCCTTTTCTTATTTCAAGTGTAAAACAGGTCCTTTGTAAATGTGTCATGTAGCCCACTACAGTGAGAAACAGCTTATAGTGACAGGAGAATGCAGCAGACACAAAAGGTCAAACACTTCCTATACCTCAGGATCAAACATCTTTCATCTCTGTTCAACATTTCTTATTTTCAGAGCTCTCAGTACAATAGGTGTTGAACTCTTCTGAAAAATCACTAGGTACCTGTCCACCAAGAGCTGCTAAGTACTTTTATAAGTTCACCCACTTCCAGAGTGATCACTATTCCATAAACAGTATATCAAAGTTCAGGTATAATGATTGAGGGCAAAAAGCCAATGGAAGTATTACAAAAAACTTCCACTAAAACATGAATTAACTTCACTATATATCACTAAACTTCTTTGCATGTGCAGACAACCCCCAAACACTATGGTTAATTTTATAGAGGATGATATGCAATCTTGACAAAAAAAAAAAATAGGCATACAGGTCTCATATCTTTATAAAGAACAGGAGAGCCTCAGCCCACTTTTACCTTTCCTGGGACAGAAACCTGCTTCCCTGGCAGACTGTCCCAGGGCACTCACAGGAGCAAACTGTGAGAAAACAACCCGCTTGATCACGTCCACTTCAATATTCACAGAAGTTAAACACTGCAAATGAAAACATTCAGCACTAAATTAGCCCAGGGGCTGCTGCTTACCTGTGACTGAGAAACCACTCAGGTTGCAAGGAAGCTTCAAAAAAACCCAAAACATAGTGCAGTAATAAAGGAAGGAGAGTTCCCCCAAACACACATTAGAACAGCTACACTCCCTTAACTAGGGGCTCACTAGAGCACGGCTATAAAACCTCTGGGAGGGGGTGTGTTGCAGGATGGAGGGGCAGTGCACAGCTGGCAGTGATTCAAGGCTCTTCATCAGCTTAAAGGATGTTCCACCTCCACTATCAGCTGCTGGGGTGGGGAGATGGAGTGACCCAGGTGAGGGGCTGTTTGCACCTGGAATAACTTACCAAGTCAATAGCTCAAAGAAGAAAAATGTAAGCCCTCTTTAGATCCAGCAACATGGAGAAGGGCTTTCACTCCAAAGGTGACTCGTCTGGGGTCTCTGTGTGTGTCTCGCTGTGCTATAGAGTAATTAGAACAGTTAAAACTGAAACACAGCAGCTGACCTGATTTCCAATACCAGCTTGATGTTTGGTATTTTACTAACAGCAATGCACCAGCCTGAGCTGCAGGACAGCACAGACGAGGTGCAGAAATAAAACACCAGCGCTATAGCAGCCGCATGCATTCCTTTGGGAGATTTTTCCTTCCTCTAAGAACAGATGAGATGTGAACGTGAACAAGTCTCCTTTCAGCACTGCAGATCTGCCTGGGAGCAGAGAATTCCTGGAAGAAGAAAGCTGATCTCTCTAGGGGAAGATTTCTTTTTTCAGATGACATTTAAAGACCACATGGCCCCTTTGTATTTCAGGTACAATAGCTAAGCAATAATATTAATGCTTTGAATTTGCACTTCCCATGAACAGTCCTAGCATGCTTGACAAACATTTAAAGTGGGATTTTCCAGAGCATCTGTAAGAATTAAAAGTGTAAACCACAGAATCTGTAATGCTTTAAAAGAAATTGTACTCTTAATGTTAGCTTCCTCCTTGTGGTGCTTCTGTGCCTTTGGTGTTACCAGAGCCAGGGTTCTCAATGCTGGTAAAAATGCGTGCCTAAAATTAGGAACCAGATTTAGGCACCTAAATAAATATCTAACTCAATAAAAGTGACCTGTTTTTTTGAGGATTTTTCTCATGCTATTGTTGTGCCCCAAGAGAAAATCCCTTTTTTTTTTTACAAGGTGATTTAAAGCCTGCATCTTTTCAAGCCTGAGGGTGAACTGTATCCATCAGCCATAAGAAGAAACAATTTGCTTTTTTGTTTTCAGAGTTACTCAAGGACACTTCATGCCTCTACCAGCCCGTTTGCACTAACCATCACAGCTCTAAAATCAGAAGCACAAGTGGGGAGGTGAAGCTCAGTGCAGAAACTTGGTACAAACCCAGCTGGGACAGCTGTGTACAAAACAGCAGGTTGTGTTTTAACTGGTGGCTGTGCATTGAAAGCTGAATCTATAACAAAGTGACAGCCTGAGCCCAGAGTCTTGCAGGCTGCCGTGTTTGGGAAAGGGCTAACCAAGCACCAAAAAAGCTTTAGCTTGCACCAGGTTATCTCCATTACCCACTGGATCCAGGACACTGAATCTTGAGGATTCACTCTCCAGAGGAGAGTGCTGGTACAGGGACATACGAGATGTGGCGCTCAGTGTCCCTTCCTAGAAAGTGCTGTCTCTCCTTTTGTTGCCCTGACGGGTGGCTCTGCTCTTTTTCTTCCCCCTGACGAATAGCTGAGGCCACTGTGGGGATTCCTCAGCCATCCCTGTAGCAGCTGGGCACAGTACGATGCTAATTTATCACTGAATTTAGAGGCAGGGAGCTGCTGGCCTCCCTGCAGTCCTCATTGTGGTGACCATAGGTACAATCTTTGCTAGAAAAATGATGATTCACCATGTATCAGAGGCAGTGGCTTTGGCTGTGCTGCTGGATCAGAGCTCTGCACTGAGCTGGGAGCTTTGGTGAGAGCCAGGCCTTTGCCAGGCTAATTTATATATGTTGTCAGCATGCTGGAAAGGAGCCCTTAGATATATATTTTCAGCTCATGTCAAAACACCACACATGTTATTCCAATCCTAGCACTTATGTTCTAAAATGCTTTAAATCTGCTTTCATATTTGATACTTTTAAATAAGGAGTGTTTACTTGTACAGTACCATGGCAACAGGAAAATAAAAATAAAGGCAGGAGAAAAAATCCACTAGTGCATAAAACTCTATTTAGAATACATACACCATTAACATATCTAAATGAATCAGTAGGGTCCAGATGTCTTGTGACTACTATTTTGATCAATAACTGAATTGGTACGATGATAAATTCCCATTACAAATACCTTATAGATTTAAAGGTCTCTGCCCAGTTCATCAACATCCGCCATATAATTAACCCTAGAGAATGCGAATCAATCTCTTCCTTTGGCACCATCCAGCACCATGCCCCGTGATGAGTCCCTGCCCTCTGACCACTGGTGTTATGACCCAAACTGGAGTCCACACGAGGTGATGGTGCTTTCCTATGACTTGCTCTTGAGACCCTTGAGACACCCCGGCCTCCGGGCTGGCCCCACTTTGCTGCTGCTGTTGCTGACTTTCCTGAGGTCTCTCAAACCTCAGGCAGGGGCAGGCTCTGGGCCACATAAACCATTCCAGCAACTTGGGTCCTCTTTCTTGAGGGGCTGTTGACCCTGCTTTCATGTGAGCGGAGCTCTCGGTACTCTCGTAACACAAACAACACAAGCACGTTCATTTTATAACATGAACATTCGCAAAACATCAATGAATATCCTTAAGAGTTTCCAAGGTATCAAAGCAAAAATTTACTTTCAGGAGGGTTCTATTTTAAAAGTAGAGAAAAGCAGGAAAAAAAATAGTTTAAGAAAGCCCTGCTCCATGAAAACAATTTCTATTGAGCTCTGAAAGCAAACTGCCTGCACTCACAGGCAGTGCTGACTGGAGTCTGGTAACAGGATTGGGAATGCAACACTCATCTTCCTCCCACTGCCGTTTATTACGAGGTTGCAGACTTCAGTTCTGCTACTTGGATCTTAGCTATTGAAGTCACAGCCCCTGAGGGCTGTAAAACATTGCCGCTGCCATATATAAATCAGTCCTCTTCATAAAAATGACATGGTTTGACATGTAGGGATAATATTATAAGGTAACTACCGTGGAGGTTTCATGCTTGGATATGTTCAAAAAGATGTTTCTCTTTATCCCTGACCACGAATACTTGTTGATGGTTTCTTGTCAGGTGTTTGAAAGCCTTAAAGAACTGCTATCTCTGCTGGGGGCTGCTCCTCGACTGAACTTTTCATTAACCTTTGATCATTCTCCCAAGCACTTTTTTACAGAGCAACTGAAGAATTTCAAGCGCTACAGTGTGTTCGTGTGTGTGGGGGCGAGAAGGAGAGGAGGTGAAGATTTTTATAGATGTAGATGTACATCTTGTACACATAATACACCCGAGTCCTTAACTCTGAACCGGGCTAGAGAAAACATAAATGGGTTCTTCTATTTTTAAGATTTTGCAAAATCAGATGTGAGAATAAAGAGGATTTATTCTCCCCAGTGAACTTACCTCTCGCCCAGCCTCTTCACCCCAGGGAAAAGAACAGGAACCGTTTAAAGGGACTTGACATCCCTGAATGCAGGGCAGCGTGGAGGTCTCCTGTGCAGGCACCCTGGAGGCAGCCCGGCTTCCCCATACAGGTGCACACCGGGGTTTGGACAGAGCCTGGCATGAGAAGGTGGAGGCGCTGGAAGACTTGAAGCACTGCTGCACCCTGTAGGGATGTTGAGTCCACAGGTCAGGTCGAAAGTGCATAGGGATACCCAAACCCAGCACGCTCCCCTGCCCCCTTTGGCTCCAAGGTGAGGTGTGGTTTCTCTCCCTTCATGGAGAGAACCACCCACCACCATGGTGAGGTGGTTTTAATCCACATCTCACCTCAGGCTGCCTGCCTGATCTCACCTCCAGCAAAAGCCTGTTCTGGCCATGCTGGGCTTGCAGACAGAGCAGCTCAGCAGGCGCGGTGGGTTTGATGCTGCTGCTACCCAGCTAGTTCTAGCTGAACCTTGCAGATGCAACTGGTAATGCAAATATAATTAACTCAGGCTCTTGTGTTCTGCTAAGCTGATAAGAACCAGTGAGGCTCTGTCTCTTCACAAAATCTCTGGTTTGCAAAACAATAAAGTTTCATACACACCTTAGATGCCAGCTTCTGACCTGGAACAGTCAGGGTGCCCTGCAGTGGCAGCTGGTTGGCAAGGCTGGCCATCAGCTTGCCAGTGACGCTGTCTGAATGCAGCAGCACAAAAACCCTATAGAAGGGTCTGCACCTGTGTCACCGAGCTGCAGCTTTTTGGCGTGATCACCAAAGCACTAATGACAGGTTCATTCATTAGGTGGAACAGCTCATTAGAGTGCTGTGGATGCAAATACCCATTGTGATATGTTTTTCCTTTTGTTCTGCTCCTTTGCAAGTTGCACTTAAAGGATTTTCTCCAAAGCAAACACACCCCACCAGCATTGGTTCACAGAGGGGCTTTTTTTGCATTTAATTCTCTTCCCGTGATCTCGCAGTATTCACCAAGCCCTCCACAAATACTTTCTAGCATCCCTTTTCTTCTCAACAACCATCATGTCAAATAGCTTGCAAATTTTCAGTAGTTTAAAGTGCAGGGTGAACTTGCAGGCTGGCAACTGCACCAAATTTTCAAGAATATGGAGCAGCTGTGGCCATGATCCTTCCCACTTGCTCCTGTGTTGCCAAGGCAGGTTAATTGCTTCTTCATGCAAGCTGTCACCCTGGTGCCAGAAATGCCATTAGATTCGGTGCATGCTGGGAGCTGTAGTCTTTTGGGAGATTTGTGCTTGTGAGGACGAGACAAGACTGCAGTTCAGCTTTTAAGGCTCACCCTGATTTGTATTTTAGATGCTTGTGGTCTGTTTCACTAAATGGGTTTCTCTGTACCAAGGATATAAATCTCTATATGTGTCTATGAGTACAGGAGTGTAATGAATTTGAAATACCTGAAAATAAACACGGTTCTTCTGTTCACAACAACTCTGCTCTTTCCAAAGAGGATTAGAAAAATAACAGCGTGTCACTTAATCACAGCAAAATGTGGAAGCTGAATTGATTTGGGGATTTAAAGGTGTTAATTTTGTTTGGGCAAATGTCTGAAGAGAGCACCATTAAAGATAAATAAATGGTTCTGGTCTCTAGCTGGCTGCTCGAGAAATGTATAAAGGTTTCAGGTCAGGTTTTTCACTGCTTGCAGTCTTTGCTTTGGGCAGTGCCTGTAAGCAGCAGCAATGGCCATTAGCAGTGTTTGAAAACGTGGTTACAAGGACACATTCCCTGTCTCCGTGCTAGTCAACCCCAATGCCCCCCTCTGCTGTGCTGAGGCTTGTGCTTTTACAGTGCTTAATCCAAATGGATCAAATTCATGGGGCAGCCCCACACATGGGTACATGCGAGGGGCTGGAAACCACGTATGGGCAGAAACAGGTCAGGAAGGTGGGAACGTCTTAGATTGGCTTGGCTGCTAGAGAAAATGCTCGAGTAACTGCACCCAGAGCTTATTTCTGATGGGAAAAAGGATCTATTTTAATGATGTATTTGATATGAAAGGGCACGGTGCTTCAGTGCGTAGCTTGCAATAAGAGGAAAGCAGATATGACAGCTGAGGCTTCGCAATGTTAGAAATGGGCCTTTCAGACTCTAAGACAAGAAAAACAAACACTGAAGGACAAATTTATGGCTAGAATAATAGACTGGTGGGTTTGGGGGGACATGCTTGAAATAAGCTTCTCTTGACAGCTTCTATATTTGTCTCATGCTGCCTACTTTTCATGCAGCATCCCCACCCCCACGAACTCCTCAGCTCTAGGTAGAGCTGGAGGATTAGCTAATTCCTCAAAATGCAGCTAAATTGTCTCGGGAATTATCATCACAAGAGCACATGGAGGAGACAACCTGTACAAGTGAACCAAGGACAACTTAGGTTCGCTGTGGTTGGAAGAAGGGCTTGTGGGATGCTCAGGATGTTAAGGACCAGAACTAAAATACACAGAAAGTCATTCACAAAAGGTAGTAAAGTATTTTTTGGTCACTGACAGAAAAAGCCAGCGTGTATTCAGTGAGGGCATCACGGAAATGGGAAACCAGTTTCAGAATCTGAGCTGTGTGTATCAGAACACTGTTACCTATATATATATGTATATATATATTTGGATTTGCAGGCAGCTTGACACCCAGGCACAGCTTGGCATTTTGTGCCTTTGGGAACGAGGTAGGCCACAGAGAGCTGGACAAGCACTCAGTGGCAATGGAAGAGGAGAATTTCTTCCCCGTTGCCCTTCCCTGCCAGGCGCTCTTCTCTTCCATTGGTCCCCCTCAGACATACATCGTGTTGCTCTGCATTAATCTCAGAAATTAGTTGCTGGTAGCTCTTTCTAGTACACTCGATATTCTATTTTCTTTGGTTATGCTTCTCTCTTCATTTTATCCCATCAGACCCTGGGGACATTGTTAGTGCTCAAAATCACTTAACCTTTTCTGTCTTAAAAGTGACCTATCTATATCTCAACATTCTCTTTTTTACACATTGGCCAGTCTTACCCATTTAACTGCTTTCTTAAATGCATTAGAAGCAATTGCACCGGTATGGATTTCTTTCACTAAGCTTTCAGTTTCTTCTTAATTTATTTTCCCTCTAAGAATTGCATAGCTGCCTTTACTTGCCAAACCCTTAGTTTCAGGTTACTGACTTTCTAGACACATCTCTTGAGGAACTAAATGATTTTTTAATTTCTGCTAAATTTTCTAAAATTAAATAGAATACAATTCCAGTTTTTAAACATACCAACAAATTCCTTGCATGTTGTGGCCTTTTTAAGTAACGAAGAGTTTAATTTCCACATAACCACACAAAGCTTTGTAAAGAAAGTCTGTCATTTTCTACAAAATTGAAGGGGTAGAAAAACTATCAGGGTAACTGCTGAATAAAGACTGTACAAATAAAACAGCTCAAGCGAATGACAAACTCAACTTTCATATTCTCCTGGTATGCAACAGTCAGATTTCCATTTGTATTTCTTCACTATCTGGACCCACCATAAAATTTGCAGAGTTGCCCTTGCTCAGTTTTTGATTGTTTCTACAAAACAGGAGCACAAGATTTTCAGAGAAGATTACCGTATTTCTTCTCTTGCAAAAACTCACACATTTATTTAATTCAGATACTGTGAGAGCTCTACCTGGTTCTCATTTTCAGGATTGGGGTCTAGGTGTTTCTTTCAAGCTGTTTCTTTTGTCTAACAGATAAATCAGAATACAACAGAAAAACTCTACAAATGAAAAAACTCCACCATAGCCGGAATTACTGAAGGTTTGCTTCCCTGTCCCTAAATATCTAGAGGATCCAAAGCCAGCAGGTTCAGCACTGTTCTTCCAGTTCCCATCCCTACCACTGTAACTCTGTTTTTCAGTAATGCAAATGCACTGTTTCTAACAAAAGGGTTTACTGCAGTAGCGGCTATTTACAACCAGGGGAATATATTTGGCAGCTCTTTCTTTTACCCTCTCTGGTTTCCTATGACTCCGAGGAGTCTGTCCACATTGCGTTGTCAAAGCAGAGGCAGTGTTTGTGCATGGCCAGCCAAACTATTTAAGGCTCATTTTTGTCTTCCCCGTTGCTAGGATTACCCATACACTTGTGATGAGTTTCTCTGTTGGACAGACCTGAACATGATGCTGCAGTCTGAGGCAGGAGGGAGAAACCCAGGAACTGCCCGAGACATTGGTGCCCTTTACTGCAGCTCACCGAGCAGGAGCTGGGCACCCTGTGTTACCTTCCCAAGCCAAGAGCTGTATGTGCAAGAAGATTCTTTGCTTTGGAAAGATTTAATTTGGTGTTTCACTTTTACTGTGTGTGCTGCTCTGTTTGCATGTTAGAGGTGAGTTGTTGCAATGGGCTCTGCTTTCAGAGCCAAGGGCAAGGAGACCTAAAGCTGATGCTCCATTCCTGGGGCGCACAACCAGCCACTGGGGCACTTTACCCATATGGTGGAAAGTCTGACTCTGCCTGAGGAGAGGTGATGTCAGCTGTAATCTTTATGGCAGAGTTTTCAGTGGTGTCTTCCTTAAAAAAAACCTAGGATGTAAGCTTTTCAAGATGAAGCTCAGACAAGAAACCAACGCTTTAAAGGTGTGACAATGCAGGACTATTTCAGTACACTTTTATGTCAGGAAACCCTGAAAATATCTTGTCTTTTTATAAAAAACCTCTTTCTTACCTAATTCCCTCTCCAAAAAGATACTTGAACCTTTCATTAACAGCAGCCAAAAGCTAATAGAAAGTGAGTGCATCAGCTAATATACTGTTGTGTTAGGTAATTTTATATATTGGCTTGCTAAATAATAAAGTAAAATAAATTAGTTCCTATCAAATGTTTCCTGAATGCATTTCAGCCAGAGCTTACTGTTATTTATTCATCTGTTGGATTGCATCTGTAAAAGCCAAAGCTGTTTCGAGAGTGTATGTGACTGGAATAGTCTAAATGGGGAAGCCATGAGTCGGGAATGAAGCCAGCAAGTCATTAATTAAGGAGCTGTACAGTTTGCAGTCAGACTTGTGTACCATGAAAACCACCTGAAATCAGTTACCGTCTTCTTCCAGTTGCAGCAGTGTCACCATTTGTATGTCACCAGATTAGCACGGCACTCGGAGCACAAGATCACCAACCACGGTGCTTTGGGCAGTAACCCGCTGTGGTGGATGCACAGCTCTTCACACACGAGGTGCAGGAGCCAGAGCACCAGAGTGGCCGCTGAGTGATGCGGGGTGTGCAGAAATGCTGCGATACAGAAGTGTGGTGTCCAGGATTGCCCACAGGATTCAGTCTCATGTGCAGTCTCAGCTTCTCCCATCCCATCACATGAAGCTGTGCAGGGCTCAGAGGAGAGCTACAGTGCAAAGTATCAGCTTTCTGCTTTCTAGCTTGATATGATTTTATCTTCCTGTATGGTACACGATATACTTTGCATCCTGTATATGGTGCGAAGTCTGCAATTTTGCCACGTCTATCCATGTGTGTCTGAATGGCCCCGCTGCAGAAACAGCTGAGATGGAGATGGGGAAGCAAAGGACATAACAGCTGTACTTCAGAATCAAAACCATTTCAGATCCTTCAAGTCTTCTTTCACAATGTTGCTTTTCTGGCCCCTCTCAGAAAGCCCTGTGTAATGCAGGCAAGAGATTTGTGCATGGCAGCACAAATGGCTTTTTCTCTGTCACTACACTTGTAACCCCTTTAACTGTGCTATTAAAGTGTAGCTCCTACCATTTCAATGGCAATAGAATTATGCATTTAAATTATACTTTATCTTTAATTATCATTTGAAATATATACAGTTACTTAGCCAATTTGCATCTGAAAATGATGAAGTGGAAGTTTCACTGGAGAACAACAGCTGCTCAAACAAATGAAAAACATTTTCTTCTTTTATTTACCCTGGAACAATAAGAGTGGATACAGCATCTGGTCCTCCATGAGGTCTTTGCTTCTTACCCAACTTCCAGCTGGAATGACTGAGAGTCAATGCGATCTACTGACCTTCCTCAAGGTCTCCAGTGATGCCACCCAAAACAGAACAAAGCATCCTAGCTGGATGCCTTTCATGCTAATCTCTGAATCAATACGTTTCCAAGATCATTATTGGGCTTTCATGCACTTCCAGAAGATTGTGTTCCAGCGGTTCTCTCATTCCCTGTGTTGTTTATCCTTTGGAGCGCTCTACGTACAAATCATTTTCACCTTCACTGTATATTGTGCTCCCCTCGTGTAATAATCAGGTATGTGGGAAACCATTACTTGGTATCTTCCCAAATGGAGACTGGAAAGCTGCAAGATGAAGAAAGGTGGAAGATGAAGTTGTAGCTGAAGTCCTTTTGAGCCCTTGAAGCAAAGGCAGTGTGTGTGGAGGATGCTACCATCACCTTGACTCCTGCAGCATTCCTGTCAGGAACAGCAAGGTCGTTTTTCTTGCCTAAAACAAAGGCACCTGGATGACGACTTCCCATGGCTGAGATACTTATTTTGTGTTAAAAAAAATAAAATTACATGCTAAGACTTCAACGTCTCCACAGGAAAGGAGTATGTTGCAAATCTTCATCTGTTCACAGCACAGACAAATCCCCCATCAACAGCTCTGAACCTGCTCCCTTGAGGCGCTGACTCTTGGCAAAAGCCCCGTGGGAGGTACAGTTCCATTGTCCCCTGGGACATCGTGGAAAACAAACTGCCTGTTATTGTGGGTGAGAACAAAGTACGGGAGAGCAGCAGGCACTTTTGTCTTCTCATTAGCACCGATGGCTAAAGCTCTTTAGAGAAGGGACTTTCCCACTGTGTGTTTGCACAGAGGGAGCTGATCCGATGAGGGCAGCTGAATAGCGCGGTATAAATAATGAACTGCACAATAAACACTGTGAGACTGGTTCAGTTGAGGGAGAAAAATAAACAAAGAAATTCATCATATTAGTTGGAAATCCCATGTCAAGACTCAGCAGAGATTCTTACCGACTTCCTCAAAGAGGCCAGATTGCAAACATTATCCGTAAGGATGAAAAAATACATTTGCGCACCAAACTTTGCAATCTCTCGCACCCACCCAAAGGGCAGACTGAGTGCAGATTTCCCTTTCTATCTGTATTCTCAGTGTCTAATGTAAGCCTGACCTTTTAAACAACCAGCTTTGCATATTCTTTCCCAGTGGCAATGAAGAGTTACTACTTGATCTCTCCAAGAAGAAATTAACAAAATATTTATTTCGACAATGGCTGTGTATTAGCCAACCAGGGAACCTTGCGATGTGCAGGGAAAACATTTGTGTAATAAACCATGAGAAGGGCTGTGAAGACTGCCAGTGCTGCAGAGCTCTGGGCTCACAGCCACTCTCTTGGCTCCATTCAGATGTTGCTATTGATCTAATCTGTAATGAGATTATCACAGGAGATGCTCCTTACATTATTTAGTTTGGATTTGGTTTTTTTTTTGTTTTATTTTTTGTTCTTCATTTCTGTTATTATTAATATAACACATTGTTAACGGATTTTCCAGGCAAATGGCTCTCGCCTCTTGTGACACATTACTAATCAAGAGTGATGAAGATGCTGCATTCCTCATATGCTCAAGCTACGTGACCAACCCCAAACTTGTAAACTACCTGCACGGATTAGCCACCACAGCACGCAGACAAAGAGGGCACACAGGAACATTTTTGGAGCAGTCAGCAATGCAAGCAGAATCTCCTGATTCCTACATAGCTCTGAGGTGGGCAGGAGCCAGTGGGTCTACTTTATGCAGGCACATAGAGAAGCCAGAGCCAGGAAGGATATGAGAGATGCCAGCTCTTTGAGAGATTGATATCTGACAGGGGGGGGAAAGAAAACATCACCCAGCTGAAAAAGATCTGACATTATGATGACAGAATGGTTTAAGTTGGAAGGGACCTTAAAGATCATCCAGTCCAACCCAGCTTTGCCATCTGTTAGTCTGCACATGGGTGCTTACCAGTCCTGAACTGGTGAGTCTTGGCATGCAGAACCCATTACTTGGCTCTGGCCTTCCT
>NW_010160648.1:36366-39076 GCF_000695765.1 Mesitornis unicolor | reverse complement strand
CTGCCCCTGCTGCGCTCCAGTCTAATTCACTCTGTTTAGGCATCTCAAGCAAGATTTTGATGACACTCGCAAACATAGCATTGTAGATGTAGGGAATAAACAGAGCAACTCTCAATGGCTATAATAGAGGTTTTTTTCTATTTTCCAAACAAGCATTTCTCACTAGAACTCATCCTGAAAGCAAGAAAATCCATAAGGAGATTTCCAAGAGCAAAGGATGAAGTTCAGGCTCCGAGGAGGTCCCTTGTGGCCAAGTTACTGAGCCAGCGAGCAGCCTGTGGCCCTGCTCCACGGAGAGGGCAGGCTGTTTTTCCAACTGCTTCCAGGTATAAGGGGACAATGAGCAAGAATAAGATGCACAACTGAGTTGCCACAGTTTAATGACTTATCACACTTCATCTGTTGGCTATTTGGAGGAGTTTATTGTCATCTGGGATGTACAGCACCTAGCTTAATGGGACCTTAGGCATGGCAGTGAATCTGCAATAAACGTAATGTGGAGGGCATAGGCAGTAACCTCCTTCAGTGCTTTCTTCTTTCTCCCTTTATCCACAGTAAAAGTTGCTCAGAATGAAAATACCTTTTTGCCCTTAGTCTGTGGAATTTCCTGCACTGCCATACGACCTCCCCTGCACACAGAGACATCCAAGATGTCAAACTCATCTCCTGAGTTGTCAGAAATAGTTATCTTTGGAGCCTGAGCTCTTGAGATTGCGAATGGTAATGCTGAACCATCCAAACAGGAGATGTCATTCTGTCACCATGAATGACAGATGATTATGGCTCTTTCTCGATGCCTGTAATTAACGTTTCTTTTTAACTTTGACATGAACATCCAGAAGCCCAGTAAATGGGGAAATCCTTCGGAAGCTTTGGCTTTCTTTTCTTCTCCCTGCATCTTTACCCTACAGGTCTTTAAATAAATCAAAGAAATCACCAGCTGTTCCCCATAAAACATCCTAGAAGGGAAGCTGAAATGCAGTTCCCCAGATAAACACATGGATAAATATCACAGCTAAGGATGAAGCCAGGCATTGGGCACGCACAGCCCTTCCCTGTCAGTGTTCAAATATGATCAACATGGGGAACGGTGCCTCAGAGTCATGTTGTTATCTTGAAAATCAGGATTGACTGCCACCAATCTCTCTCTTTGCCCTATGCCTCCTCATATCCTCTGCCATTTCTCTTTATCACCTTTTTGCATCTATTTCGTAACATTTTTGCTCCTGACCTGTGGCAGGAGGTTTTGTTAGAGCAAGGCAATTTAATATGTGGTGGATGTGCTATGTCAGCAGTGGGCTCAGGTACCTGAAGAGCGTGGTTAAGAATAATAACTGCCTGCTGTATACCCTGTATCGCTGTTTAACGACATGACACCGAACATCAATCACAGAAGGATTAGACTTTCCTGGTAATAGATAAACAGCAAAATGAACAAGATCATCTAAGCTCTTCAAACAAAATCATGTATTTTTAGTGTATGGAAATTCAAACCAAGACTCAGCCAGGGAACAGGAAAAAGCAAAACAAAGATTATTGAAAGCTTATGTTTAAACAGTTTCAGCCCAAATATTTACTGATGACACAAAAAAGAAACGATCCTATGTTTTGCAATGAAGAGCTAGACCCTTTAATTGCATAGGAAGCCAGGCTTGAAGAATCAAAAGAGAAAATAAACATGCCCCCTGCAGAATTCACTGTAAAGCCTTTACATTTATTTACATTCCCATTTCTCTTTAACCTACATTCCCCCTGACAGAGGAGTTGTTTTTGGGTAATAATCCTTTTCATATGGGCCAAGTCTACAAGAAACTATTTGCAATTCATTTAAAATATGGATTTCGGAATCTACTGTAAATCCCTTTTGCTAAGATGAAAAAGCACAGAGAAAAAAATAACACATCGTTTAATCTTTGGGCTCATCAAGTCCTGGAAGATTATTTTGACAGTTAATGTGATGTATTTAACTGAGCTTCCAGTCTATACTGCTTGAAGAAAGCCATCATTTATGACTTGCTGTTGTGTAGAAACATCCCAGATAGCGGCAGTGTCTTTTGAAGAAATATTTACGAGGGGAAAGAGCATATATTAATGCTTCCTCGCTGTTCAAACTCAGTCCTTCCAAAATCCTCAGTGCATCCTGTGTGCCTTTCCCATAATGACTGTTTCTCTCCCAGGATACAGCAGCCCGGGATCGGTGGTGGATGAGTGGTGGGGAAGGCAAAAGGTCTCTGCTCTGCACACTGGGGCTCCTCCTGACAGCCCAGCCCTTACTGTTGCAATTTGTAGTGTAGAAATGGCTCCATTCCTGTACACCCTTAAAAAACCATCAATCTTCCTGTGGGGAATGCTTCGGCTACTGGCATAAGGATGTGCAATGCCACGGGATGTTGGTACAAGAGGAACAGCAGTGCTGTCAACCTGCGCTGAGGCACGGTCAGCCTGGGGTACAGCCTGCAGGAGCAGTGGAGGCAGAGCAGCTTCTACGCTTCCATTTCACCCCTTGTTTTCTTTAACTGCAATATTGCCGCCTCAAGTGATGCTGCTGAGGGCCCAAGAGGTCCCCTGCACCATGGTGGTTTAAGTCTCTTCATCCTTTCAGGGACAGGTAGAGGCTGTGGCCATGCAAAGTGTGATTTTGCAGAATTTCATGCTGAGGTTTTGCACATTTGGGCTTTGGGAGCAGAAAGGCAACAGTGCTCATGTGCTG
>NW_010160648.1:22758-36335 GCF_000695765.1 Mesitornis unicolor | reverse complement strand
GCAGGAATGGCTATGAGCTCAGGGGTGAGCAAGGGGCATGGGAGCACCAAGGCTGGGGACATGGCCTGGTCACCACACAGGGAGCTCGCATGAGCTACCCCAAAAACTGCCTGCCTTCCCTGACAGGCAGCTTGCTAAGGTGAAGCTCATTGCAGTGAGAGCTGCCAGGACTCTCCTGGAGCTGACGATGGCTCCCAGGCACCGAGTACTCCTGCAGCAGCTCACTGCAAGTCAGAAAACAAGGGAGGCTTTTGTGTTACAAATAACAAGAAGTAGGTCAGATCCCACAAACGCAAACAGACAGGGAGGAAGGCGCTTGCGGTTCTTTGCACTCATCTCTGGGAACAGCTTCCTAACAAGGACCAAAAGCTCTTGGAGGACTGCACCGAGGCATGATTAGCTGGTCCCTGACAGAGTGCTTGTGGCTGGACATAGCTTGCGACTTGCATGGTCTCCTTGCATATACAGACTGCACCAGAGTGGGAAGCTCCCTGCCACACTCCCTGTCACAGTGTGTGACGCTCCAAAAATAAACAGCAATGGACTGCGGGAGCTGAGGTCAGACCCTTCGCTTGATTTAACAGCGCTCCCTGCTCGTAGGTGATGCTCTGCAGAGCAGCCCATTGAACAGCCGTCACAGAGAAACACAACCATTTCTGGGCATAGAGAAGCAAGCCAGGCTCAGTTTGTCCCTCATTAGCATTTTAAAAATCCGGCTGATGAAGCCTTGTTACCCCTCTGTCACCTTGGTCTCAAGGCCTGAGGAAAGCAGAGGATTGCCCTGTGATTTAACATGGTTTGGGTTGTACCTGGCATGGCATGGGGAGGGGACAGGATGGCACCAGCCTGGGCCAGTGATTGGAAGCCACCATGTACCTCTGCTGACTGTTTTACTGCAGGCTCAGCCGTGTCCATTTATGCCATTTATACCCCTATAACACCTGTTTTATACAAACTTGCCCCGTAGCCTGTATATGCAGGCAGTGCTGCCCAGGTGAACAAGGATCTGTGCGACAGAAGATCAGGATCAGCTGCCTCCTGCAGCTCCACACTTTGCAAACCAGCCTTCACCTCATTTTCTTTTCATGGATAGAGCAGCGGGGATGCAGAGACCAGGGGGGACTTAGGAAAGCAGCCAGCAGCAGACCAAGGGTTGTTCTCCTAGAACATTTGATTGGGCTTTATCCTTTGACTGCATTTTTGGATATTTTTGGCCAGCAACCCAAATTTTTGCCTATGCATGGTCTTGTTCTTCCCTTTCAGAACACATGATTTTGAGGAAGTAAGCCAACAATTTTCCTAGGCAAGGTTAAAACTGTAGCACTGTTTAATTAAGCTGTTTTAAATATGCTCTGGTGTTTTACCAGCCTGTTGAAGACCTGGGAGCTGATAAATACTTGTCTGCAACCTCCTTCTATATTGAGAGAGCACATTTTAATTACCACCCTCTATCCCATTTGCAGCCAGACAGTTTACACGCTGTCTGACACAGTGCAGACATAAGACAGTACTTTTTGCCCTCCAGATGATGCCAGGCACTTGCCTGGGAAGCAGGCTGAACAAAGGCGGCTCCTGGAGAGAAATAATTGAGGCCACCAAACAATTTACAGGACAGCATCTCACAGCTTGGCTGTTCACGACAGAATAAACCCAAAACCAGGCCAGATCTTCCCATACTTGGTTGTATTGAGTTAGGAAAATAAATAGGAGCCAAGTAACTGCATGTTAATCACAACCCCAAGATACTTCGGTTTCAAAACCTCAGGGCCAAATGATTTTGTTGCCAGACTTTGACCTACTACCCCCAAATCACAGCAAAGCTTCAAGTGCAATTGGCTGCACTTTGCAGAAACAACCACAAATGTGGAGGCTCCCAGGAGCGTACTTCACATGTGCACGTTTTTCCTCCAAGCGCTGGAGTGTCAAACAGTGACAGAGCGGGCACTGGGTATAGCAGGATGTGAACACACCACGCAGCAGCTACTCAGCTTGGCTGCAGCTTTCCCCACCCCTCAAACCTAGTTGCAAATCAGTAACTGCAGTGAGAGAAGCAGAAATTCATAAAAGGCAGCGAGGCAGCTGTTTCCAGGGCCTGATCTGGGATAATACACCAGTGAGGTCTGGGCCACCCCACCTGGCAAAAAACTCTGAGTTGTACTCCCAGACCACAGAGACTTTCCGGCTTTTCAGGATCATGGAGTGAGCATCCAAGGGAGCTCAGTAACTACAAATGTCCCAGCTGTACCCAAGCACCAGGGGTCTTGAGAACACAACCACCTCCTGTTTCTCCCTTAATTTCTGACCTTGCCTCTCCACATTGCAGACACCTGGAAACTCTCACAATGACATTTTGCAGGAGGTGTAAAAGAGGCAAACACTTTGGCTTTACTGGGATTAAAGCAGGGATTTTCATGGGTGAATGCAGGGACAGGAACAGGGTAGAGGTGGGTTTAACCCTCAGCACTCACCTCCAGTTTGCACCTACATGAACTGGAAGGGTTGAGACCCGCTCACCCCATACCATGGTGTTTTAGGGACTTTTTGGGGTCCCCTTGCATCCCTGGCACTCTGCAAAAGTTGTCAGATCCTGAGTCTGCCAATGGCAGTAAGCTTGTGCTCACTTTTTACTAGTGTAACTGAGATCAGAGTCAGTCCTTTCATTTACTGGTTGGCTTAGGACCACTTAACGTGCCATGGCACTAAGAGGCAACCAAGAGACGTCCATTTGCCAGCTGATCCAGGCTGGTTTTGGTTTTGCATCACCAGACTGTCAGCAGGGCTGTGAATCCAGCCAGTGATGCGTAATCTGCTGTGAATGATCTCATCTTCCCTACCAGCATCAGCTCAGTGACCCAAAGTATTTCCAATCAGAGATTTAGCACATTCTTACCATAATGGAAGTACATAGTATCAAAAAATAATTGCATTTTTTCATTATTCCTTATGAGTTAACTACAATTGCCACCTACTTGTCTGACTATCACAAAACCACATTAACGAATGGGAGCTCATTTGCTGCAGTTGATTTGCTTTGGGTCTGATCTAAGCCCATTAAAATGTCTTTCTGCCACCTTGAGAGCATTTTGGATCTGGCTCTGCTGGTACCAAGCACACTGGGAACAAGGCAGTGTTATCTGGCTGAGGAAAAACCCTTCCTAGTGAATGTGCAGAGGCCAGAATCACACCTGACACAACCCCGCTAATGTGCGAAGGATAACGCGAGGAAAGGACTGGGCCTTTTCAATTTAACCTTCACTGTGTGTGTCTTTGGGAAGTACCAAATCGGTTAATCACAGAAGCAGAAAGAAAAAAAAAATAAAAATCTCATCATAAATATTCACAAGATCACACACAATCCAGCATCTACTGTCTAAATGAAGGGAAATAAATTAGGAGAGGATACTGGCCTGCTGATTAAAACTTAACCCACACTTCCCATGATGGGCTGACATTTGCCTGCTCTTCAGATACCGCAATCACACAGACGGCCCCTCTGGCTGCCAGTGACATTAAAGGATGAAGCTCCCTTGGTTTTAGGAGGAACAGGTATGATGGGACCGACGTTCCCCAGTGCTTAGCTCTATGCAGAGGAGAAGCCTTTTGCCGTGCAGCAGCAGCCCAGCACCCTCTGCCTCCTCCATCATTCCTGGGGACAAGCTCCAGTGTCGCGGAGGGACGTGGCAAGGAGCGCAAAGCACCTCACTCCCATTACAAACCAGGAGAGGGTCGTGATTCAGTTCACTTTGCCTTTTTTAAGCTTCCTCTGTGCACACTGCTGAGTCCTGCCTGGGAAGGGTACAAAGCCCAGATCCTGCCTGCACCAGGGCAGAACATCGGGCAAGGGAAAGCCTGCAGGCGTGGGCATGGCCATCGGCACCGACAGGACAAGAACAGCCAGAATTGCTCTGCAAGCACCAGAGCCCCAGAGAGCAACGCTGTTTGGATAGTGGACTTGCTTTTGAAATTCATACCCGAAAAATCTCTCTAAATATTAATGATTCCTGGGCTTTAAAAGTCTGCTTCCCCTTGAAATCATCCAGCCCCTTTGGTACATGCCTATACCTTTTTCTTATTGTAATTAGAAGCAAACCTGTTGGCAATTGTATCACTAGATCCAAATTTGCTTGAAAGAGAGAGAAATAATAAAATAGGAGGGAAAGGAGTACCCCTTGCTCTCCCTACCAAGCCCTGATGAATTTTTCATTTACAATTATTTTCCATGCAGCACACAAGAGTTCAAGTAGTAACATTAAAAATTCCCTGTGCCCTCAGCTTTCCCTAATTAAAATTGACAACCCTCATTTTGAACCACAAACATAATTACCCAGTCCTCCTCACCAACTTGATAGCTGAGGTTGTTTGTTGATAATTTATGAGCATCGGAGAAGATGAATAACAAAGCCGAGGCGCTGAGAAACCTCTCAGTTCCTACCTTTGAAGTCATGAACACACCAGTGGCAGATGAAGCTGCTTGGAGGATGTGTGTACGGAACCTTCCCGAGGTTGTGCCATGCCTCTCACCCATGATGGTGACATCCGTGGGACTTGTGGTCCCACTACGAGTGTTGAGAGAGATCAGTCTGAATTATTTTCCTGAAGGGTTTACAGAAGCATTAGGGCATATCCTCAACCCCAACAGCTTTGGGGCATGAAAATGAACCTGGAGTTGGCTCAGGACACCCCAGGAGAAGCAGACATCACTTGTGTGGGTACTTTAGTGTTTCCCTGTCCTTGTTTGAGAAGCTTCCTGCCATCACACCAAGCCCAAAACCCAGCTGAGCCTGGTTTGCTTTAGTGGCCCCATACAACAGATGCCCAGTGACTCTTCTCAAAAACAGCCCAGAAAATAGTTTCCCCGCACTAGAACATAACAAAAAACATTTTTTCCCCAGGTTTGCCAGCATTTCCTTACCACCCACAAAACCCCCATGTCTTAGCACCTGTACAAAACCCTGGCCATAATAAATAATTCTTTGTACTTAGCGTTGCTTTTCCAGAGACCTCCATGCATGCTAGTGTCTCTCACCGGTGGCCACAGCAGCACAAAGCCTGTTTGTAGGCAGGAGACAGGAGCACGACACAGTCAAGCAGCTTCCCCCAGCTGGGAAGGATGACGGCAAGAAGGGACAAACATCGCTCACAGGTGACATTAACACCTGAGCTGGGCAGTCACAGGCCCAAGCGCACCAAACACTGGGTATTAAGAGCATCCCTGCTTAGGTGCGTTAATCTTGAATACAGGCACTGAAATCTGACATTTCTTATTCCTGTAGGAACAGGCTATGTGGAAAACCTCTTACTCCCACATAGAGGCAGGAGGGAGGCAGGGATGCAGGGGGAAAGCATCTGCCCAAGCAACCCTTTGCTCAGAGGCTGCAGTCTCTCCAGCAGCCCTGGCTCTAGCTGGCCTATGGGGGTCCATCCAGGGAGCAGCACCCATGCTGGGATGGACATCACTTCATCAGGCTTTGTTAGGCAGCGATGTGCACTAAGTCTCACTTGTGTCTGCCTGATTGCCTGTACCTGCCTCACTGAGGTGTGTGACGGGAGGCCAAGGAAGGATCCCATGCCTGTGGACTTGCTTGCTCCAAGTCCAGCAGCACCAAATTCACTTTGTAAATAGGATAAAGCAAGCTTTGGGCTGAATCTTTTGATGAGAGCATATAACAGATGTTAGCGAGCACACATTAACTGTGGTAGCTTTGGGGAAGCCGATATCTCCAAAGGGCCCTGTAAAACCAGCCCCAAGCAACCCATTCAATTCCTCATCGTCTGGGTTTTGGGGTGGCTGAGTTTCCCCCACCACAGGCACCTTCAGGGTACAGCAATGCAGCTGTCACTCCTGGAGCTGCAGGCAGAAAATAGGGCTAATGGGTATGAGGAGTGTTGGGCACACATGTGATGTAGGTGGCTGGGAAAAGGTATCGCTCCAATTACTATTTACATCAGAGGTGAGGGGAAGGGAAGCAGTGGAGAAAAAAAAAGGTTATGCATTTCAATGACAATTTGCTGCTGGGTCTATTTAGAGAAGCTTTTCCCAGCCTTGCTCTTGAGGAGAAGGGTAGAGTCTAATTTTTGGGAGGTGAAGCTCAAATGCTACTTAGAGCAGAGCAGCAAAGCCTTTTCTCCAAGAAAAATCTCTGTCTTTCCTGTGATTAAAGATGGCAAAAACATGGAGTTGTTTTGTCTATCAGCTCTTGGACACCCAACCTACTGCAACCGCCAGGAATGCGGAGACTGGAGGGAAAAAAGAGAAAAACGGAGAAGAGACTGAAGCACAGAGAGGGGATTATTAGAAATGCATGTATAAATGAAATAACATGCTGAGAGCTAGGCAACATCACTGAGCAATGCAAAGTGCAAACAGACAGAGCAAAGCTACACTGTTCCCTTTAAGGTCAAAGCTTTCTTTAAATTCACAGCAAAAGCAATTCAAGTGCACTCAGTTCTCTCCTGGACTTTCCCCACACCAAAGACTCCTATATACCTGCATCCTGAAAGAAGCTGTAACTCTCTTTCTGTAAAGGGCAAAAGAATCTGACAAATTGTTTGGTTTCTTCTGCTATTTATGGTAAATTTAATACATTTCATTGAATACGTGTACCTGCTCATTGCTCCTCTCTGAACTGCAAACAGTACACAGAGTTCCACTGCTACAAAAGCAGCATTGCCTGTTTATTGATTATTCTCCCTGCTAAATTACAGAAGTTAATAAATGAACACCTACCTGGGTAATTAAGACTCCCATCCCCAGAGCTGGCTCAAGACGGTCACAGCGATGCTTGGTTGAATTCAGCACAGACCAAAGCACCATTGTTTTTCATCTAAGCTCTGTCCATGCTCAAAGGGTTTGCTAGATCCAACATCAATAGACTCACTATTGCCACTGCAACTGAGGAGTTTGTCCCCAGCAGGGAAAATAATTGCATATTATTGTTATAGTTCTTTTGCAGTCCCCCAGAAGAAAGCACGTGTGCTGAGAGAGACAGAAAAGAGAAGTTGCAAAATACTTTTAGCCTAAACAGAGAGGAGTGTTGTGTTTGAGTCCTGAAAGTTTTTCCTCTACTCTCAATCTGGGGCTGAATGAGGTTTGGGATTGTTTTTCTTCCCCAAATTTGTGGGTTTCAAAAGGAAAGGAATGCAAAAGGAGAGATTTGAAGAAGAAAAAAAATCAAAGTGACTCACTTTGGAACTGTTAAAAGACTGTTTTGACTTTCAGAAGAACATTTTATATGAGCAGCTTGGTGAGGCCAAGAAGAATTCCTAAAACATTTGGATATCAGCAAATCTACTGGAAAAAAATCAGCTTAAAAAGCAGCTTTTCTCTGCTTCCTGCTGATACGAGGGGGAGAGGGGAGGTCCTCTAACTTCAGGTTGATCCCAACCTCTGTTTCTCTTCTGCTGTTTCCCCTCAGGTTACTGTTATTTCATCGATAGCCTACATGAAAAATGACAAACTGCCAGAGAGCAATTAATATCTATCTATTTCCTTCTGCATTAACAAAACGCTCCATTTACAACCAGCTCTGCATGCTAAAATCTAGATATGTGCCATGATTGCACCCATTTGTCACCAACCCAACCCAATACCCACTTGGAGAAGGAAAGGGGTGGTGCCAGTCTGCAGGGGCCTAACCCTGAACCAGGACGGGAATCTCAGCCCCCAGAGAAGTCAATGGGAAAAAAGTAACAGTGAGATTAGGGGAGCTAAGCATCACCCCAAACGTGGTCTGGATAAGTCAGGACTGGGATTTTCTCTGGCGGCTTGTGAAGAGTGCAGGTTTGTGCAAGCATCAGGGTATAGCTCAATGCCCAAATTATCCGTGCTATTGATCCTGCAGAGGAGAAACTACCAAGATCCGTATCAGAGCCACAGAGGAGAGATTTTCCTTCTCATTCAAAAACTAGGACAGGTAGAAGGTCACTGTCACCGCAGATGCTTTGCTTTTCCCACCAGAGCAAGAGAGGTGTAAAGGGAGTCCCAGAGGTTTACAAGGTGGGTGCAGATGGGTCCAGGGAGAATCTTAGGAAAGAGGGCTTTTCTTCATCATCACATTCCTGCGTTGAATTAAAACCACATAAGTTGTTGTGTGCACAGCTGCTGGCATCAGCTCGTATCACAGGTTTGCCATCAGCACAAAAAACACAGCTTTTAAGAACCTCTCATTAAAAACAACGTGAGCCAGGATTTCCTCAGTCCACACAAACAAATTATACATCTCAACTCCTACTGTGTATGTGAACAAAAAAAGCCAATTTCTGGGATTGTGCTGCTACTCAAATGTATATTAATATGTTTAGGAAAAAAAATTAAAATCCCTGACCTTAAAGCTCAGCGAGGGAGACACACGGCTGGGCTGCAGAAATCCTACCAAGTTCCTCACTCCCACTGTGGTCCAGGCAGCGACCTCCCTGCTGGTCCTGCGGCCCTGGGGACCGAGCCACACACCCCATCCTATCACTTCAGCACACAGCACTTGAAATAAGTATGCAACGGTTTATCACTGGCACAGAATTTGACAACAAAAGTTGTCATACTTTTCTTCTATTTTTAATTCACCCTGTACAGCATCTTATTTGTGCAAGATCCGAGCTACTGCTGTTCCCAGTCCTCAGGGGATTTGGCAAGCGGGTCTCAAGGGAAGCGAGGTTGCTGCCACTGAGGCAGGAATGAAACCTCAGCATCTTATGGATGGAAATTAATGCTTTTGTGCTAATTAAATACAAGTATTTTACTTTGTTGTGGAAGCTTAGATGTTAGTGATTTTAGACTATGTTCTCTGGTCAGCTGTGGTTTACTTTATACTAGTGAGATGGAAGGAAATCTACTTTTTAGTTTTTATCTAGCATTTACATTGCTCTCACTGTTTAATCAGGGTGCCTTACAGTTACTAATTATTTCTGCTTTTCCAGTCTTGGCGTGAAGTAGGAAATTCCTGACTCCAGTGAAGGGTGGTGATCTGAAGCAGTGGACAAACTCAATGGTTTGTGGAAGCTTTGGGCAGTGCCGTGGGGGAAAACCAGGGTCAAAACCAAAACTCATGGGTTTTGGTGGTGTGGTGACCCCTTCAATCCTGCCTGGCAGCATCACTGAGGCTCCCCATGCCATTGACAGTGCAAGCCCTTGTGAAGTAGCTCCTGAATCACAGTTTACAGCCCAACATAATGAAATAATCCAGCAGCAATTTTGCATTGTTTTATCCACAGAGCTGTGAACCCCATTTTCATGACACAAGACTTGGGTGATGGGTGAGTCAGTGAAATGGGTGCAGACACCCCTCAGCCCTTCTTGATGCTGGGGGTGTGGAGGATTTGGGGCAGATCCATCTGCTGCTCTGCTTCTTCCCAGCTGGGACTTTTTGGTACTCCTTCCTGGATGAACCTGTTTGAGCAGCACGCTTCCCCATGGGCGTGTTGGGCAACCTCCTCCTGACTCATGGCGCGTAGGAGTGTGCCCAGCAGCATCAATCACTTGTGTCCAAGTGAAACACTTCAGTGACACATCTGGAAAATTTACCTACCACCAAGGAGCTCCCCAGCCCTTCTCCTGAGCTGGAAAGGCCAGAACAGGTTCTCCCAACCACAGACCACATCACGGTATATGTACAGCAGCTGCAGATACAGAGCCAAGCATTTTAACCCAGCTTGGTCTCGTCACTAATTGGCAATGCCAAACCTGTATCTCTATTTCTAACAGTCCCACTTCTGTCCCTCCTGGGGCAAAGAATCCTGCTCAGACCTCAGCTTGGGAAACCATTGGGAAAACAAACCTTGCTGCCCAAAGCAGAGCAACTCAACACCCAGAAGTTTGCTTAGAGCCTCAAGTTCATTGAATTGGCATCTCCCAAGGAAGTCAACCTCAGAAAAAGCCTCCCACATTGCCCCTCGCACCCCTGCAGTCTCCACAGGGTTTGTCCTGGGGGAGGAAAGCTCTGCAGCATGTTGATCCTCCACCAAGGGCCAAGTGCAACAAGCCAGCACTTGGGGGTTTTGGAGAGCAAAGGGCTGTTGCAAATAGCTGGCATGAAGATTAAGGGAGAGGGGAGGAGAGAGAAAAGGAAAAGAAAAAAAAAATCCCTAAAGCCACCCACCCTGTGCCCCCAGGACCATACCACAGGTCAGCTGATCTACCCAAGCCCACACATCAGAACACTCCAAGCTGGGGGTTTTACAAGTCAGGGAAAAAAAAAGAAAGTTGCTAAAGCTTTTATAATCCCAAACAGCCAGGACTCACGTGGGTGGTTTGCACTGACGGGAGAATGACCTCCCCGCTCCTGCCCAGGGCAGGGGACGTCTGGTGCGTTCCTGCGGTGGGGGACACGTCACAGCCGGCCAGGTGCCAGGGACTGAGCTGGTGAGTGTGGTGATAGGGAGATTGGAGCGATTTGGACTTGTCACTTTGATGCACAGAGTTTTGCTTTGTGATCACAGGCCTGTCTTTCAGGAAATAAATAAAACCAGAGATAGCTTCCTTTACCTGATGGGATTTCTTGGGCTACAGTTAGCATCAGAGGAAATTTTAAAATGCAGGAGTGTAAATTTATAGACATAGCTGTCAGAAAGGGGGTGGGGGGAAATCCTCAGCCCTTAAATTACCAGCATCTTTGACTGTTCAGTGTTGATACAAAGCCACAGAAGACACTGCACTGGCAGTGCCGTTGTCTCTATCCTCATAACAACTAGAATAGGATAATATACATAATACAAATAAAACTGCACATAATGTAGTCTTCACGGTTATAATTCCCTTTAAGATCTATGCAGGTTCAGAAAGGGGGTGGGGGGAAATCCTCAGCCCTTAAATTACCAGCATCTTTGACTGTTCAGTGTTGATACAAAGCCACAGAAGACACTGCACTGGCAGTGCCGTTGTCTCTATCCTCATAACAACTAGAATAGGATAATATACGTAATACAAATAAAACTGCACATAATGTATGCAGGTTAGAGTTCCTATATAATTAAGTCTATAGATTGTCTGTGGATGCTTACTTTGCAATTCCGTGAGCTCTGATGAAGAGTATGCTGTTTGCAATGACAAGATTTATTGCATCTAGCACTCTATATTATAGCTGCTCTGCTAACCACAATAAACAAGATATGAAAAGCAATCATACAGATAATGCCACGGAGGAACAAGCCCCAGCTTTGTCTTTAACCCTTTCACCTGCCTTCATGCTGGAAACGCTGGTCGACATTTCTGCAGCCCCATCCAACCCTGGTGAATTGAGGATTTCTTTTCTACAGTACTAGACTCAGGGCCAGGGTTTCTCCTCCCCCATATCTAAAGCATCAGTTTTATTGGGAAAGCTCAGTTTATCTCTGTCGCTATCACAAGGCACAGCCCATGGCTGGAGGAAAAACAAATCAGCAGAGCCAGGCCAGCTGCAGCGGTGGGTGGTAGCAGGAGTGACAGGCAACACCACGGCTGTTCCCATAGGAATTAAGCTTTGCAGTGCTTCAACCCACACTTAAAGCCTGATCGTTCCTGGAATTAAACCCCCTTCCCAAAGGCCGGAGGTGGGTCCTAAGGAGGGCTTGGACCATCACTGCTTTGGGCTCAGCCTCGCTGTCCAGCAAGACGTTGTCAGTAATGTCATTAGTAATGTTTTGCAACACAGAAGCCTGGATTTGACCCTAGAGACTTAGAAACATTATTTAAATGGTGAAATTCCATATGAAGGTCAAGTGGAGATGTGTAAGCTTAATCAAGTCACAGCTTACAAATGGAATAGGTCTCTTACTGTCCAAATGCCTGAGAAAATTTCCTCAAACCTCCCTCCTTCCCCTTCCTTTAAATCTTCACCAGATCCATAAAGGAACACTCCAGAGGCCAAAGTAGCAACCAAAGACAAGAGTAGCAATGATAAAAGTCTATTTCTTACCATTCCCGTTCATGCAGTGTAAACAATGAGCACATCTTCCTTGCACCTAATCAAAGAAATAAAGCCCTGCTAAATATCAGCAAACAGGAGGACAAGGAGGCAAGCAGCCACTTGTTTCCTGCCTTACACATGAAAACCATTGGCCATTTCAACCCAGAGGAATGAGAAATGCTCCACAAGCAGTAATTCACTGCTCTATTACAGTGTTTTCTGCCCCAAAACTCAGTTAACCATTTACAAACAGGATAGAGACAGCAGAGGTGCTTTATTACTCTTTTGTATAGGGGCAACTGATTTCCTTTCTTCCCTGACCACTTTTTTTTTTCCGGTTTTAAGTCTGTCTCCAGCCAGCCAGAAGCTAGCACAGTCCTTGTCCACACAGAAGTACCCCAGAATAACAAACCCCTTGTAAACGATGCCAAAATTGGGCAACAGCAGGAAAGAGGGCAGCAAGGTCTTGGGTTTAAGAACAGATCAAATTGTTCTAGCAAGGGTAGAAAAATTAAAAAATGCTGGAAATAAGTGTAAAAATAGACTGGGGTCTGCAGTCCAAACATAGTGTATATTTAGTAGTTGTGAATGGCAGAGAGCAGAACATTCCTGGAAAATGCTTATAAAGCATCCAAGGAAGATTAAAAGATTTCCAAGCAGAGGTTTTTAAGGCAGGTTGCTGGGAAAGGTGTTAAACTCTGACCCTCATAACAAAACAGGTCCCCCAAAACCCATGTTTCCAGGAACTGTAAGGAGGACTCTAGTTCTGGAATGCTCCAAGAAACAAGTGGTTTAGTACACAGCACCCTGACACGTCACGGAGCCTTCAACACTAGTGACAAATAACCCTGGGAAGGACCAGGAGAAGTGACCTAACCTTTTCCTTGGGCTGTCAGCCAGGGAAAACGCTTCTGACCAGCCCGACCCAGGCTGGTCTGCAGAGCTTCTCAAGATGGGCACATCTAATGCCTGAAATGTGCCCTGCTGCTGCAGCTCAACTCCACTGTTTGCTACCCCATCCAACAGACATAAAACACCCCCAACATTCATTTATCAAAGAAACCTTTTCAGGATTGGGCATTTCAATGCAATACAGAGACAGCAAGAGACACTAATCTTCTGTGAAAACGACACTAATAAGGATCATGATTTCCTTGCAATTTTTTCCCATGTTGCATCTCTTAAGAAAATAAACCTTTGTGGCATCTGCTGCATTAACAGCTCATTGGCATGATGCATCTGCTAGAGACAGGACATGAAGAGAAGGTGAAAGGCATAGCAGGTCTCCAAGAGCCCTTCAAAAGCTGGAGGTGCCCAAAGTTTTGCCTTTACCAACATGGTTCCCTGTGACACAATTTGAGTCTGTTGATGTTTGCCCCAGCTAAGAAGCAGCCCAAGATCAGCATGCAAAAATGAATATTCTGACATTAAAAGATTAATGACAAATAGCTGTTCGCAGTCTGTGTGTCTCTTTGGATTACTCAGGGGCAGTAAATGCACAGCACTTTTGCTGTTTCATCTCAGGCAGTGCTTGGGCACTGGTATCATTGCTGGGGAAGATGTTTGACCTGTTCACTCATCCCTGTTCCACTGCGGCAGAAGGCTTGGATCCGAGATAAAACTTGCATGATGAGAAAAAGCCTATGCTGCAACCAAGGAAAGTTAGAAACATAGGGCATCCTGACTGTGGAGAGAGGTTGA
>NW_010160648.1:21911-22727 GCF_000695765.1 Mesitornis unicolor | reverse complement strand
CAGGAAAATGACCTTCTATGGCAAATGTTTGCATGAGTAGGTTTACCAGAGTTACTCTAAATACTCCAGAAAGCAGCTGATTTCTTAGAATAGGCAGGGAGGCAAAACAAAGTTTTGTTATTATAGCCCAAGGAATGAAAAAAAAAATAAGTCAGCCAGCATAGGAAGCAGCAGTGAAGTCAATGTTTGCTGGAGAAGTCACATGCATATTTGACCAAAATGCTCCCACAAGCATCTGTCCAGGACACAAAAGCAATGATCACTGTCAGCAGGTATAGGGCTTTAGTCTATTTGTAATTTAGTAGAAGAATTTCACAGAGATTTCTGCCTTATTGATTTTGCCTAATGGAACAAGCTCATTTCCTAGGGGCACTATGTACTCCAGTCCGTGCAACACGCAGAAAGGGCAGGAGAGATCCTGCGCTCCCATTCCAGCAGGCTGTCAGCATTTAATTAATCCGGGAGCTGCAGGGCAGATTCTTAGTGCAACCAAAAAAAGCTAAAGACAAAGCAGCAATTTCTGCTCCGAATGCCCCAGTGCATTATCATCAGACTCTTAGAGCATTAAAACTGGAGGCTACGAGGCTGGACTTCCAGTAGCAGCTGAACGCCTGTCAGATTTTCCCCCTTTAAGGCCCCTGCGAGATATTCTTTATCCTTTATAACATCAAATGTTTTCAGTAGGGGGTTCTCTTTGATGCTGATTTTCTCTCTGATTCTCCAGGCGTAGATAAATGAGGATTTCCTTTATATTTGGAAGAGTCATGAAAGTACACGGCAATCACACACAGCACAACAGAGCCGGGCAGGTTCTTT
>NW_010160648.1:6478-21880 GCF_000695765.1 Mesitornis unicolor | reverse complement strand
GGAATGTTCACACACCAGTGGATCATTCCTGGTTGTAACCAGCTCCTCTGTCATTCCTGAATGCCACCTCCAGGCATAGGTACACGTGTCATCCTTGAGCCCAAATACAGCCCAAATGGATGATGACTGCAGAATTTTATAAAGCCTTTTTTTGGCTCTGCACACATTTTTCACTGCCTTTGACATTGCAGACCAATTGGGTCACCTACTAAAAAACATCCCTCATCTTCTTTTAGCAGCTTTGGAGATAAATTTAGAATGCTAACCTTTTTAAAAATGACTTCTGCTTTGTTTTCAGTTATAGGTTTCACTCCCTGCCAACGCTACACATTGTCAACTGCTTTGCTGCTCCAGTCTCTCTCCTTTTCTTACCATCCTTGCGAATAAGTCCCCTCTATGTGGATGTCACTGATAAACATTACCTGTTTGGTTCACTGTAGGTTAATGAGCTAAAAAACAATTTTTTAAATGTAACAGCTTATGTGTGCCAGAGCAGCTCTAACAACTCCACGTGCTGCCAGGAAACCACACAGAAGATCAGGTCAATGTTTTGGTCAATGTCCAGTAATCTGAGGCCTCAGGGAACTCCTTTCCAGATGCACAGAGCTCTCAGCAAGTAGCATTGGCCAACAGAGGCAGATGAGCAAAAACTTTGACACAGGGGCTCCGTGTAAACTCAAATCTCCCATTTCTCTGTCAGTCTGAGCACAGAGCATATGGAAAACAGCAGGCAGCCACCTTTGGAGAGGAATTAACCAAAAGGGGAATAAAAGAACTATCACAATACAGCTCTGGTTCCAGTGTCCCAGACTTGACAGGAAATATGTCATTTAGGGCCATACCCAGGAAACTAATGATTTTGCAGCCTGACATGGCACGCTCCCCATGTAGGTGACAACAAGCCTTTCTCTGGCACAAGATGCAGACCAGAACTTGACATTAGTAGTTGATTCACTGTGAAAAATGGGTGTTGATTGACTTGGCTTCTTCCAAACAGATCGCTACTCAGAGACTAAAGACTGCATGGCAAGGATGTATGAGACTGCTGAATTTTATGGGATCATCTCTCAGCTGCCAAACAACAAAGAAAGTCACTGCCTTTGGTGTTTTCAAACCTACTTGCCCCTTTCTAGGCTTTCAGAATTGTGAAGTCAGAAGGTTTTTTTAGCCTCTGTTAAAATGTGATAGCAAAACCTATCCCTACAGCACTGAAGGGAGCTCAGAAGAGGGTTGTTTTGGTATTTGAAAGCCAAATTCCTCCTTGTCTGGGACTTTAACATCACTGTGTGTTCCTCAACAGAAAGTCTTCAGGCTTTTAGCATCAGAAGGAATGGGGCAGAATGAGGGACCCACATACAGGAAGAAGCAGAAAGACAAAACACAAGTGCAGTCAGTGTCATTATGAGAGTTCTTTTGTTCAAGACTAAGGTTTGTTTGCATTCCCATTTCAGGAAAATCTTAATGGGACTGTAAGGACCTTACTTGTGCTAAAACACTAGCCTAAATTGTGATGTACGTACAGTAAGAGAAACCATGCTGAGGCCACCAATTGTCAGTAAGAGTTCCTCCATGGGGGTACACGGATGGTTGAAGAACTCCTTCAGCAGTTCATTCAAGTTGTACTTTCCTGAATGCTTTCATGTAGACAAAACACCTCGTAGCTGTGCCTACGAGATCTTAGCTTCTTAGCTGAAGATCTTGGGTATTGTAAGAGCATGAGCCATAAGCAACCAGAGCTTCATCTCCTGGCCATTGGCTTGGGACAGGCCACTTTGCTTTATGCTCTGTAAGATGAAGACAGCACTTCAGACGGAACACTTCAGAGAAGCAGGTGAGCAACTGAGACCGCTGTCAGAGCAGACGTGGTGCCAAAAAGAGCTGCCACCATCGCAGCTAAAGTATCATGAAACAGCAAGATGCTCCTCACTTACCCCCAAAGAATAACTCCTGCTCTCCATCATGAGGACTGGTGGAATAAATAATGCTTAAAACAGAGCATTAGGTACCTGATCTTTAGTTCTTACATTAAAAGTGGATGCAGCAAGCAGGGAAATTTGTAGGAAGGTGCCCTGCCCCTTAGAAAATTCTTTGCCATCCATCTGCCTTCCCACGTGTTAAATCCTGGAGACACCACTGGCATGCAGATAACTGGATATTGGATTGCAGCCAGCCCTGCACAAGTAAAGGCACATTCAGGCCCAAGATGTTTTCTGGCATCAGTATCAAGCTTCCTTTCTAACAACTAAAGATGCTTAAAGGGCATTATAATAGCTGCCTCAGTATCAGAGACACTCCCATTACTGTTTGATTTCTTCGTGTAATAACGCATGGTCAGATTCACACAAGGTTTGCAAAGGATCAAATCTGCTCTTTTCAGACACAGCTGGGAATACCCCTGGAAAAATGTGAAAAACACAGCATGTGCTGGGACGGGTGCCTCTCCCTCATTATTCCATGTAAATACAAGCAATCTGACCCCTCCAAAGAGACTTTGCATTTCTCAGAAAATGACCATCTGTCAGGCAACAAGGGCCGCTCATTATTTAAATGAAGAATCTATTCCCTGCTGCCATTTCCGCTCACATCTCATTATAGCAGAGACTCTCAAACACCCCATTTCCCCAGCACGGTGAGCTGAGATCACAACTTACCCCCCTTTCCCAGCAGCTATCATCACCCACAGGCACCCAACTAAAGGATGACACAATCTGTGGGCGAAGAGAGCTCTGGACTTGCCATCCAGTGGAGCCCTGCAAATCAGAAAATACATACAAATGGGTCCATAAACTGTGAAATAGTGACTTTTAGGCAACTTACTATAAAATCTAAGTTTTCTTGAGGAGTGTGGATATGAGTGGTGGGGCCACACAGAGGTCCATCTGCAGACTGGGGCTGGCAGGAGCTGTCCTCGCATGCTCTGTGGGCTGCTGCTCCTCAACCTTTCCAAATAACCTGCACTGTGCTGAGGGAAAGGAGGCGAGGCCACCCAAATATTGCATCTGTTAACCACAGCAATGTCTTGTACACAATTGTAGAAACATAGGGGTGGAGGAAACTCAGCAGAGCCTCACTCCCCTGTACAGCTCTACGGTTCTTCTGACAAGTCTTACTGTTAATTAAGAACCTTTCAAAAAATTTTTTACCCCCCTCCTCCACCAGGCGAAAAGAATCATATTACCAAATCCTCAGCTTGATGTGATCAGCTAAATGTCACTTGTCACAGTGCTGCACAGCTCAGAGAAATGTGAAGGAGACAGCAGAGCAGGGACCGGGCCACTGTGCCAGCAGAGCTCGGTGGCTTCGTGGCTCTGCCTCGGGCTCTCCGCAGGCAGCTCCTTCCCTCTCCAGGCCTAGATTTCCAGCTAGGCAGTATGGAAAAGCCCTATTTCTTATGGTCTGGTGGAAGGTAAGTAAACTAAAGACCATAATATAGCCTGATGCTTCAGCAGTGTAAGTAAGTGAGGCTGATCTTAGTAATACCCAATTCTTGTTTAGTATTTAGTATAAAGTGGAGTACGTCCAGCTTTTAACAGGCTGCTGTCTCCATCACAAAACACCCAGAGATTTAGCGGGTATGAAAATGTCTGACTTCCCTGCGGCTTGAAAGACAGCAGGGGGAAGCTCGTGCCAACCGCGATTAGGAAGCGCTGGGGTCTGGGTTGACAATTGCGCATCGTCTGGAGGTACTCTGCGAATTAAGAACTCTCTTTGCTAGAGGCAAGATGCATGGCCAGACACCGGAAAGGATTGTGAAGCACTCTTATTCTCTGCTGGAAAGAGCCTTGGGAGTGCAATCTATTTATTAAAGAATAAAACCCATCTAACCGCTTTTAATATTTTATGAGAGGAAATACATTGGTTTCTATTATTTTTAATAAGATAAATTTTAAACATCTTCAGAGGAACAGTAAAGGGATCTAGCCAAAATAAGTGTACGCTCTCCACGAGCAATCCCAGCCTGTGTTTATTATGGATATTGTCACATTGCAAGATGCAAAAATAAGAATCAACAAAGCACAGCCTGTTGTGTCGAATTGCTTTATACTCTAAAAAAAGCTGAAAGGGAGGGGGAGCTTTAGGAATGCTGAAATGACATCAGCTCTTCTCTTGATCAAAATCAAGACTGTACAAGTAGAAGTATGTGATCTTTCCAAGTGCTGAATGCCAAGTGACCCCATACCAGGAAATTCTGAGAGCTGCAGTATAGATTGAGCCTGACGTTTGTCAAGGAGAAGCAAAGAAACATTTCATGAACGTATGGGGGTTGGCTGGAGCTGGTGGCCATGAAGAAGACTGATCAAACGCTAGTCTAACTCTGCAGCTCGAGAACATGAGAAGAAATCCCCTTAAATGTGACTAATCAAAGATTGGGATGAGAATGGTCTAATAATGCCTGCTGTTTGCCTCTGTGGCATGGCTTTTTCATGCTGCTGAATGGTTTTGAAGCTCTGCATCCTGGTCATTTGTGTGTTCAGTGTCTGGCCACAAAAGCACCCTCTGCTTGAGCTTGTTCCTGACGCTGCCAGCTACATTCTGGGGAAAAGAAGCAAACAAACAGACAAAAAAAAATCTCTAGTGCAAATTTAGGAAATGTGGACAAAAATAAATCCCATCACTCATGTCTGGAACACTCCTCAAAAAAAATCAACTGAAAGAGCACCAAAGGCTATCATCCAAGAACAGCAATGGAAAAACATCCTAGAGACACCAGTTCAAGCAGTCACTTCAAAAGATGGACAAGTATTGACAGGAGACTATGGCACTTTGTGCCTTCCCTCTGCAAGTCTCTGTTTCTATCACAGGATGCTTTGCCCCAGGGCCTGCCTCTAGGAACGGGCTGTGCAAGGTACCAAAAAGCCCCAGCTGCACAAACGAAGAGAGAATTAGTTGCTTTTCGATGGCCCAAATTGCCCAAACAAGCAAAATCACAGTATGAAACGCTGCTGAAAATCAGTGCTGTATATTGCACAAACAGAAACATAACCCTAAAAAAGGGGATGAGAGTTCTCTGTTTTGCACCGGAAGAGCCTCAGCTTAATTACTGTGTCTAGGTGGGCATCACACAGCAAAGCCAACTGCAACAGGTCCAGAGCAAAACCAAAACAGCCTGGGAAAGCAGTGGAAAAACACTGAATGAACTGGGACTATTTAGCTGGAAAAAAGAGCAGGAGAGGAATGTGATGAGCTTCAAATGCACAGTTTCCCTGCTTAAAATGGAAGATAGGACCTGGCTTCATGCTTGTGATGGATCAGTTGGGAAGAAATTAGCTTGAACCAGAGCAAAGAGGATGCAGAGTGGATGCTGGGGGAGAGCTCTTCCTGCAGCTAAGGAGAGCAAAGCACTGGATTAGATTAGCTGGTGAGGTGTCCAGCCAGGAGGTCCTTACACACGGATTGAATGGGTGACTCTCAGCAAAGGCAGTCATCACCCCTTAGGGCAGGGAGTGAGTTCCCAGTGACCTTATGCTCCACACACAGTGGGAAACCCATCTCCAGAGATAAGGTTGGTTGTGTATCTTAAATTCCTAAGGAGCATTTCACCATGCGGATCTGAGCTTCTCCAAAAAGTAGGAAACAGGAGGCTGAAGAGCAAGATGGGTAGATGGGGTCAGGTATGACATGGTGGGGGCTCAGCCGTGTCCAAGCTGCAGTTCACAAGACCATGGACACCATTCACAGCACACACACAGCCCTGCAAGACAAACACATACCTGTGCCATGCCCACCATGTGGGACCAGTGCCACTCTCAAGAGCCCTGCTCTGCAAATGGTGACAAGTGAGCTCTGACATCTCACAGCACAAGAGCCTCATCCACCCATCTCACGGCCACCATCTCCTGGGTGCAGCTCCTGTTGTCCCATGAGAATGTCTGGGTCAATCCATGTCTGTGTCACTCATGATTCGTAGCTTTCCCCTACTTCTACTTTGCATTCACATTTAGAGAAGCATCACTTGACATCTCCCAGCCAGCGCAGCGCCTTCACTACCAAATTGCGGGTTAAATGAGAATTCAAAGGAACATTTAAGAATTTCATCAATGCCACTTGGACATATGCCTTCGGGCTGTTTATCTTTAAATGAGATGTCACATGTAATTTAGTGGCTATATTAAGTATTGTTTTTCACTTCTAGCTGCATTGCTGTGGGCAGCCTTGTATCAGTGCACACCTTCATTCTTCATTAGGAGAGATAAATGAAAATAGCACCATTTTTCTGAATTAAAGTCCAAATATCTGACATGTCAATACCATCTAATGGAACAAAGCACTACAGATTCCTAGAGCAGGTGTTTAATTTGCATGTTATTACTGACAAGGAAGATTAATGCTTTGCTAAATACTTACACTGCAGTAACGAGAAAAGTAGAGGGGATTATACTTAAAATGGCAAACAAGAACAAAATATTGTAAGTTCCTTTTGCTCCTCAAGTGGTTTTGTATTTCTAACATAACTAACCCTAAAGCTTTGGTATTTCTTTTTAAATTGGCTTTTTTTTCTTTTTTTCCATCTGAAAAGGCAGCCTGTGGAATAAGTCCTCAGATTAGACAAATTTGTATTTTAATAATAATAAAGAGGTGCCGTACCAAGTATGTTCTGCCTTGACTTTTAGGAGATGCACTGGCTCTCCCTACCTCTGCTGCCAGGCAAGCTTGGAGCCATCTCTTCTCTCTCTCTGCCTCAGCTTTTTCAGCGATAAAATGGGGGCAGTGATGCCAACCTTCTTTTCTCAAGCCCTTTAAAATGCAATGTAGAGGTGCCACATACAAATCAAACATTTTCCCATAGATTTCATAACAGGAAATTGCTTAGGATTTTTTTTTGCAAGCTGCTGGGAAGTTTTTGCTTTCAAATTCCATGGACACTTGGACTTCTCCCTCAGAAAAAAAGCTCTGAGCTGAAGAGCAGAAGGTAAAGAGATAAAAGGCAGAAGAGGTAAATGAGAGCCCTGAGCAGCCAGGGGCAGTGGTAGCTCTGGTAAGCTCCCATTGCCCAGCCAGGCAGCAGGACTGGGAGAGCCCCAGCAGCACCGGCTGCCAGCACAGTGCAAAGCCCCAAAACCAGCCCAACATTACATCCACTGCTGGTGCTTTGGGCCTTGACAGCATGAAATGAAAACACATAATCTTTTCCATCACCTCCTTTTATGCTGCAAAGATATGATCCTCAGAAAAGCCCTTTCCATCATCTCCAACACCTTAAAGACATCATGGCCCATGGCCATTTAGGGTAGTGATGCTAATGCCTTGTGCCTCAGTTTCCCTATTTCATTCCTGGTAATGCAAATGCATACCTCTCTCCATCCAAACAGCGAACCAGGAGTGCAGACACTTCTGGAGGTCTTTGCACACACCGAGCCCTGAGGAGCTGAACATGTCTCTTTTTACCTCAGCTCCAGCTTGCAACCACCCTGTATGCTGTCCTCAGGAAGAAGAATATCTGCATTGCCTGAAATTTGTTTTCATTAATGGGGATGCTTGAGTGTCTGTTCTTTGCCAGGGGTCGATAACACTTAGGCTGTTTAAGGTCTATTACAGGTGAGATGCAAGAGTTAATTAGATGAGGAATTTCTCGGTCATTAGGATGGGTTTCCTTGCAATGTAGGGTGCTGTCACAGAGGGCAGGATGACAGCAGAGGTGGTATCCTAAACCCACCAAATCTTAAACACACCAAATGGCTCTGCAGCCACTCAGGGCAGCTGATGGGCACAGGCCCCTCACCAACAGGGGCAGGGGGAACATTGCTCTCTACTTTTCACCAGACCTCTCCTGGGGACAGCTCAGGGTGCTGCTGGTGGCACAGTCTCCAGGGAGTGCAGGAGGCTGTGGTGTCCAGAGGGGTTTGGAAGGCTGTTTTCCACCCCCATGCTGCATCTTGGGCACTTTTGGGTCATGCCACCTAGAAAAGCCAAAGCTGTGGGATGGCAGTGATGCTCTCCCAGGGATGTTACCTGCTGCTCCACTGCCTCAACCCTTCCTTCAGTTGGGAGGACTTGTGTGGGGAAAGAAAGTTTAACCCTCTTCCCTGAGGCATTCAGTCCCCCAGAAGGTTTCTTTCTACACCAAAAGCTGGCTCTTGCCAGACTTTTACACATGTGTATAACAGCACAATATCATGGGAATCCAAACTGCTTCTGGAATAATAATATAAAAAGAAAAACAGAAATGCAATTAAATTACAGCTCAGGGCCATTTGCTTTACAGGAACTCTTTGCTCTGCAAAGACTTGCCCCAAAATTTTTTAGGATCAACCTGTTCTCAGCACCACCACATCAACTTGGAGCTTCAGAAGAGCTCCTCTGGGTTTGTCCCGGCACCATCATTTTGACCAGGACAGTGGGAAACACACTTGATTTCAATTTGCAAAGCTGTATGAACTTACACACACTGCACATCCACCTCCCATTCTTCACTGATGACCAAAGTAGAAGACCTGTGCATCATCAGATGTAGGAGAAGCTATAGGATGGTGCCTGTGTTGAAAATCTGCCATTTTACAGTGAAGACAGCATTTGTCAACCAAACCATGCGATACCACCAGGTAATTGCTCCTGCTTTCTTAGCACACTTGCTCATGAGCAATAACACAGCTACATCATACCCCAGCCAAACCGAGGGGAGCCAGAGCCTTGCCTTAGCACAAGCCAGCAAAGCTCTGCTGCTCCCCATTATCCCATGTACAGCAAATCCAGAACGGATCCGGCCCGAGAGAGCTGCGCAGGGTAAAACCAGCAGCCGCGCTGGTGGGATGCCAGTGGGGTACGTGCTTTAACAGCTTCAGGTTATCACACACACTCAGTGCCTTGATAGATCAAAGTTTAGGAGCAAACCCAGCCTGAGAAAGGCAAGCATCATTTCAGGCAGCTCATCGGCCATGCCTGTGCTTGGAAGTTTTTGCCTGCAGGGTGGGTGAGCGGAGCCCCCCCACACCATGGGATGTGTCTGCTGGGAGAACAAGACACTGCCCCGTGCCGAGGGCTCATCTGCCCTTCTGCTGAGGCAGCCATGGCTGCCACAGCCGTGCTTTCCCTTCACTCACAACCCTGCTCTTCTGTGGGTCACACTGTCACTCAGCTAATGTATTATGGATGCACAGGTATGAGTTGTTCAGCTGTCCTTGAACTAGGGCTTTAATAATATGGGGTCTTGTTTTTCCCCTTGCTACCTGTGTGGATAATATTGGAGTGATGTGTTCAAGAGAGGGACTCAGGCTTTTCAGTGCCTCACCACAGCATGCCTGTAGGATTTTTATAACCTTGTTTTCCATTCATTTTCCACAGAAGAACTTTTATTGTTTTGGCGACAACAAAATAAAGGCTACTATTCTCTGGCTGTCAGGTTAATGATTCAGAACAGACCTGTGTGCATTGAAGAAAACAAGAGTTCAAGGAGCAAAACCAACATTAATTGCAAATAAAAAGCTAGCCCAGCCCAGCAGGTTGGCACACACCACGTCTGTGTTGTCAGGGCTCCCAGAGTCGCACCAACCAAACCCCAAAGAAACAAAACTGCAGGGACTGATGAACCTCAGGCCAGAGAGAGAGGCTCCAAGCTACCACACAAAGCCCTTCCAAATCTTCTGAAAGGCTCTGACTCTCCCTCTAACAGCAACAGTGGTTTTTGGCCATCTCCACCCTTTCCCATATCAAACACTTCTAAAAAAAACCAACCCCATAGCATCATGGTGTTTTAAAGACACTCAGCTTTAGGAAGGGTTTCCAGCTTGCAGGAGGTGCTCATGATGCCATCAGCAGCCAGCACCTTCCCCATCCCTGGGGTCAGTCCCATCAGAGCCATTCATTCGTGGCCTTTTTGCAGAGCAAACCACCCACAGTTAACCTCTCCAACAGCTGTCTTTGGAGGCACAAGACAATGGGGTGCCCATCAGAGGTGGCTGTTCCTGCATGGGGACACTGGGCAGCTGAGGACACCACTCTTTACAGCTGTGCTAAGGGACATGTCCTGCGGTCACACACAGTCAGGTCCACACAGACCACTTTGAATGCTTCTCCCTGTGGCCACCAAAGCAGGGGGACATCCTGCCTCCTCAACCCCACACCCAACCTGGGCACCACTCACACAGAGCAGAGGCCTGCCGCACACCCCATTCATTTACGAGCCTGGCACTGGATTTCCACGTGCTTCATGAGGAGGAATTTAAAAGTCCTGAGCTCTCCTGTGGTCTCTTACATCCAAGAACTTAATTTTTAAGAAATACTTCTCACCTGGTATCTCCTTTGGTCCCTTAGGGGTACAGCTCAGGGGTACAGCTCCACAGCCACTTCTGCCCTTTAAAACTTGCAATCAAGACAAAAATCTTTGATATAATCACAGAGCATGGACTCAGCCCACCTCCAACCTGACCCACACTGGGCGCCCCTGATTTCAGGGGGGTAGTGTGTGTGTATATATTTATCTTTAAATATCTATATATCTCTATATATCTCTATGTATGTATGTGTACACATACACACGTACGTACACGCACACTTATGTACACACATGCACACACACATCCCCATCCGCATCTCCACCCACCCCAGGGCTGTTAATTGGAGGGCCAAACTCTGTAATGAGCTTGTCCCTCCTTCTAGGTAGCTAATGGCAAATTAGGGGAAGGCTGGGGGGGTTGCTGGCCCTAAAGTGATTCATGCAGCTGAGGGGAGGATCTGGCCCCCTGCAGCACGGCTTTCCCTGGGGGTGTCCTGGGGAGTTGCCCCTGATAAGCTGCACCTTACAACATGGTTAAAACTGGCTTTATGAAAGGCAGCATCGTGCTTCTGGGGAGGAAACTCAGTTTACAAACAGCTCCTTCCTCTGCGACAGCTGGCGCGTTGCAGCCTGCAGGGAACTGTTGCATTTGGAGTCATTAAATAAAGTAAAAACCAGTGTTGCTGTGCTCCCACTGCATTGCATATCATAGGAAAAATGAAGGAAAAAACCTCCCACGAATTACTATTGATTAAATAAATGTGCTCATGTTATCAGATGGCAGCACAAATGGCCAGCAAGAGGGAAGCGGCTTCTCAGAAGCTACGTGGACGCCTGCCTGCAAGTAGGGCCTTCACTGGGGCTGCAGCAGAAACCTGGACACAGATGGGGACATTTCAGTCTCTTGGCCCTAATGAAAATAGAGCTCATTGAATGCTTGCTTTCTGCAATTGCTTTAATGTCTGGGAAGGTAAAAATTGTTTTACCAGAAGTCCTCCTGGGCTGCAGCACTGACTGGAGCCTCTTCACCATGTCCCCTCCAGCCGCAGTGCACAAATCCTGCAGCACCAGGGAAGTCTTGTGCATTCCCACACCAACCTCATCCACCAGAGCCAGGACAGTGTCCACAGGCCATGGATTTAAATCCTCTGTTAACAGATGTGGCCAATTTGTCTAGAGCTAATTTGGTTCCTTCCCATTTGGGGTTTGCTGTTGCTGCTGTGTTTTGAAGTCTTGACACTAAATGAGCCCTTTTGTGGGGATGAGGCTCCTGGCACCCTACAGGGGTGGTGGTGGCAGTTTGTCATCTCCTGGTGGGAAGGAGGGACAGATCCACCACGTATTCCTGCCACCAGCAAGCGAATGGACTGATCTCCACTAATCACAGAATCACAGAATCTCAGGAGTTGGAAGGGACCTTGAAAGCTCATCCAGTCCAACCCCTGCCAGAGCAGGATCACCCAGACCAGGTCACACAGGAATGAGTCCAGGTGGGTTTTGAATGTCTCCAGAGAAGGAGACTCCACAACCTCTCTGGGCAGCCTGTTCAGTGCTCTGTCACCCTCACAGTAAAAAAGTTACTAATGATGGAGAAGACCAAGCTCAAGGCACTGAGAGACACTTTGCTCTATTGGTGAGACACAGAAATTGAAGAAATTACCCAACATGATGAAATGGGCCATAAAGCTGTGATCACAAGTGCCATCAATGCCCCGATTTGAGAGATGTGTCACCTTCACACTACAACCCTCCCCAACCCAGTCACGCTCGGGTCTGGTTGGCTACAGATCCTCAACTCTGGTCCAGGTTTGTCCAAAGATTAAAAAAAAATGATTGCTATTTTGGGGAAACCCCTCCAGCGGCTACACGTAGTGGGGAACCTTTTACAGGCCCAGCGGTGCCTGGGTCAATGGCTGGGATGTTTTCAGCATAAAAGCTGGCAATCTTCAACCGGTTGTACAGTGCAAGGCTCTTGGTGCCTTTTGAACACGGGGTCAGATTTCTGTAAGGGGCTTAAACTGGCAATGTGGCACCAGGCTTTGGCTCTGCTGTGCCTCTTCTACCCCAGCAACAACCTAGTACCATGGAAATCCTGAAATATATACAGCAGCTTTGGAAAGTACTTGTAAACACCATGGCCACAGTCAACGCTCATGTTTTCAACTTAGGGCCTGACTTTAATTTCTGGCCAATGAGTTTGATATGTGGCTGCCTTGGGTCCTTATTTCAGCAGTGTTACAGAAATATGAGCCATGCATCTTCAGATAACCTGATAAGAGCCTGATCCAGGCACAATTTATGTTGCCCAAACACTGGAGTCCCTTCCAGATAAAGCGTGGTTTCTCCTCGGAGCACAAGCTGATCGCTCCCTGCGTGGTGATTTACACCTCCAGATTTCTCCCTGCAGCTCCCGTGTCAGGGTGCTGGTGGCTGCAGGAGACAATTTGGTTGCCATCAGTCATTTGCGCTATTTTGTTATCCTGGAGGAGCAAAAATAACATGGCAATTAATTCCACAGCTTTGGTTGTGGTTTTGCTTTTATTTTATTTATTAGCAATTATGGAGTGAGAAAAATGAAAGCTAGTGTGTGGGCTCTATCTAAATAACTCCTTTGCCCACTACTGCGCCTGTGCTATAATCTGCAGGGCTGTCTGCACTCCCAGAGTAAACTCTTTAAAGATTTAATCAAACAAATTAATCCCCTAACTCGCCCGTTACCTCGTCACTGTCATTCAGGAGGCAGCTTATTTTCCAATTTCTAAGAGCCCGATTTCTGCCAAGTGCAATTTTAAATGGAACAGTCCTTTAAAAATGCCCAGATAAAAGATTTGCTCTGAAACCCCAGTTTATATCCTGGTGTTTGCTGTATATGAAATTGAGATCTATTTAAATTCAACACCATGCCATCGAGCTCTGCGTAAAGGCAGGGGCTGCTCGGAGCTATTAGAGGGAGCGATGGGATTTAGCAGGACAGGGCTCTCCTCCCAGCCCCACTGCTGTCTGCTCTGACCTTGGCCAACTCATTTAAATGCTCCAAGCTGTTTAGTCATCTGTAAAATTAGTATATTACTATTTACCTACCTCCAAGAGATACAGCGAAGGTCACCACTTGTGAAATACTTGCAGACCTTCAGAGGGAACGGACCTTGCATGGTGTCTGTTGGTTTCCAAACAGCGCTCTGAGCCTCATCCTGCAAATCCTCTGCCTTGAACCGAGCCTGGGGGCAGAGACCCCAGTGTCCCGGGGCGAGCTTCTTCTGCACCAGGGTCAGCAGCTGAGATGGGTATTTGTCAGGTTTCATGGCAAAATACTGTTTATTGGAAACGAATCTGAATAATCTCTGCTAACAGTTTTGTGGTTTAAGTCATGATTTGACCTATTTTACACTTGAAATAAAAAAATAAACAGCCCAGTGACTGCTGAAATTCAATGTCCATCTTTTAAAGGTGAATGATACTGAAAAACCTTTAATTGGTTCTGCCAGCCATTTCCCCTGGAAATGCAGCCTGTCCTGCAGACTGCGCCAGCGCTGCTTGAACCGCTGATGAAAACAGCCTTGAGATCTGGTGTACGCCACGACTGCTGAGCCATGACACAGCTCTGACTCTTTACCCAGAGGTTTAGGATCTTCTCTGCAAGGAGATGCTAATACCTCCTAATGAGCAGAAGCAACTAAAAAAAGCTTCATAGGAAAAATTTAATTTTTTGTGCTTCAGGATCTTTCAGTCATTTTGTTACAGCAGCACCAGAAAGGGATGCTGAAAGAGACAAATCGGAGGCAGATCTCAGGCCTGACACTGTTCAGCCCTCTCACCCCGCCTTTTGCCAGCCCCAAAGCGGCCAGGGGAGCCAGTGCATCCCAAGCAAAGACTTGTCTGGATCAGGCTTAGGGGCTGAAGCACACAAAGCAAAAGTAAACGATTTGGATTAAACCAAATTAAAACACCTTCACACTACAAAAATGGAGGATGGTTGGCACTGCGCTGAGCCCAGGCTGCTGAGCACTCTCCTTTATCTTCAGCATGCACGCACAGAAAACAGGAGGCTGGAGAAGCGAGGTAATGGAGCCACTGCTGTACTCTCATTTATTGCCCTTTCTTCCATGCGTTAAAGGCAGTTGTCACCATTCTTAAATCCTGAGGGTTACTGCTGGGAGGGTGTCACACCAATACAGTATATTTTTCACCTAGCTTCTCCAGAGCGTGGGCACAAATGAGAAAACTTTCTAAGTGCAGAAATCCTGAGAAACTGGTTAAAACCAAGCACAGCAACACTGGTGCATGCCCACACATGCCTCTCCATCACCTGGAGAAGCATTGAAAACCCCTCAGTCCAACAAACCATGACTCATTGAAGATCTAACCCCACAAATAGAAAAGCAGTGCCAGTACAGGCAGGGGTAAAGCTGCTGCCCGAACCCTCAGGGCTAAGTCCCATGATGGGGCTGAATGCGACCAACCTGCCCCAAGGCAGGGGCAAGAGCCACAGCCCTCCTGCACAGGCAGAGCGAACTGATGGGTGGGTTGTGGCAGCATCACCGGGTCCCAGCGTGGGCACCCCACGGCCCCCTCATCCCCTCATGACTGTGCCTGGCACCATGGGCCTGTTTGCGGGAGCTGCTTTATTGGCAGCACCAAGCTTCTCACAGAAATTGCTGCATCATTAACCTGAGCTTGGCTTTGAACCAGGGCTTTAAGAGTTTATACAAGTAGTAGCTAAAAGGCATTTAATAGCACACTGCAGCCAATAAGCAATGAATTATTTAGAATATTTTACTAAGAATAATTGCTGTTTTTAAAGAGGTTTTTTTCCCCCCATCCTCCCTGGGGCCTGTAAATGATTTCATGGTAGTAATAGCAAATAAGAAAAAAACCCAAAATACAAAGCCACTTAATAGTGGCTGTCTGGGATCAGCTAAACCATGATGCAGAGGAGAAGCAGTATCTCAAATGCGGTTTCAGTCTATGTTTATTAATTAAACTATAATAGTTATATATATAATAATAATATATATTGCAGACAATAAAGCAAACATCCCACCAAGAGCCAGGTTCATGGCCCAGCTCATCCAGGCAGGATCGTGCACACTCTCCCAATTTTAAAATTAAAAACACAATAGTAAATATTAAAACACTAAGAAAATATTGCTTTGGGCCCTAACCCCATGCCTGAGAGGCAGCGCACGCTCTCC
>NW_010160648.1:0-6447 GCF_000695765.1 Mesitornis unicolor | reverse complement strand
GCCCTCCCACGGGCACGATGCCGCAGGGAGCCCCATGGCACGTCTGGCCCCTGCCCGCCCCAGCTCGGCTGCCACGCCAGCAGAGCCAGGGCATGCAGATATCCCTTAAAACATTTCACCCCATTTTGCCTTCCTTTTGGCTCATGGAACTGTCCCAGAAATAAGCAAAAGCATTATTTTTTTACAATTATTGGTGTATTTTTTTCCCCCTGATATGTCACTGATGCTTGCGAGTGGGTGGGCTGGGAGCTCTGAAACTTAATTTCAGCACAGGGCCATTTCCCAGAGGTTGGGAATGAGCAGCCAAAAGCCGCGGCACCGATGCTCCCATTCGATGGTGCCATGAGCTAGGCACCAAGGATGCCACGGCCCCAGGAATAGCAGGGCTTTTTCTTGAAGGTTTGGTGCAAGCCACTCAGTCTGGGTGAAAGGAATGAAGAGCGATGCTCAACCCAACAGCCTGGTCCTGGTCCTGGTGCTGGTCCTGGTCCTGGTCCTGGTCCTGATCCTGGTCCTGGTCCTGGTCCTGGTCCTGGTCATGGCCCAGCCAGGGCTGAGCTCAGAGGGTGCTCTGCCTGTCAAGAGCCCCCTCTCCTGGAAACCCTGCAGCCGCTGTTTGTAAAAACAACAAAATATGTTTCTTAATTACTTGCTATTTCAGGCTGTGAGCACCGTTGGGGTGACAGGAGATTTACTGCCCAAATATTTAAGGGAGAGCTTAAACTCGAGCAGGGCTGCCCCTGGCTTTTGCTGACATGTTTTGGAAATTCACCCGTTTCCAAAATCCTGGGTGAGAAACCTCTTTTCCTTCAAAACACAGGTGGGAAGGAGGCGCTTCACTTGGGATACAGATGAGTCCAGAAGAGAAAGGAAAAGTGACCTTGCCTCCAAAAACGCAGTTTAAGAAAACCTGAGGATTTTCCAGCTGCCAGTCAATTGCCCTGGATTGCAAATGTTTCCTCTAATTAATAGCACTCCACTCCCTGAGTGTCTACTAATGATAAACTCTGGGCAAAGGACCTAGAGCAGGGAGCTCGCTATCGATTCCTGTATTGATTTTTTATCTTCTTCCCTGTTGTTATTGTCCATGCAAATGGCTGGTAATGACTCAACATTACGACCACTCTCTTCAAGTGACATTTAAGAAGAAGTGATGTACTCAGAGATCCTAACATGGCTGTTTTCCCTCTGAGTTCCCCCATGCTCAGCCAGGGCAACTCCACGGTGTTGACCTTGCCTGGGCCTCCTCCATCCCAAGAGCATCTGAGCAGGACAGGCCTTATGAATAAGTTCACTTTATTCTCCCCAAAACTCTGCCTGAGTGTGGGCTGAATGGAGCACCCTGGGGGGAGTTTGTCCCTTGTGGTCCCTTCCAGCTATGAAAAGCGTCCATGGATGGCGGAAACAAGGGCAGCAGAGGGGAATTCTTTCCACTCTCTGCATCCCCAACCCCGTAGGCAGGACCTGAGCTGAAGGACAATTTGTGATGAAGCCCTCAGCCCCCAGCAGTGGGTGCAGAGAAAATCAAAATCGTTTTCACGGGGCAGCGATTAGACAGGAACAACTTTCAATTGTGTGCCTTCAAATCTGTAAGCTGTTGAGACTTTTTATGGCAGTAATTTTGAAGCCCCTAAAGCTGTCACTTGCTTCATTTTTAATATGCATTTTTCTAATAAATTTGAATAAGAACATGGATTTATTCCTTCTGCTGAGTTTACCGCTATCAGGTCAATTTGCCTAGATAAAATAACATGCTGAGCGATGTGGCTCCTTTCTTCGCTTGTTCTTCAGGATCTTTGTTGGTGACTGTGTTTGCCAAATTATCCAAAAACACTACCAAAGAAGTGCTACTTTTCCACAAGCCTCGCCATTTTCTTGCTGCTCTTCCCCTCTGTAGCACGCAAACGATGCAGCCGTGCACCAGCCCAACGTGCTCCCCAACACAGTTGTGTCAGCACAAACCATCAAGAGAGAAAAACCAGAAGCACCAGATAGATTTTGTTTGAATGTGGCTAAAAATTAAACTAAAAAAATCCCTGTAAGAAATGGCCAGTGCTGGTGAGGACAGGACACCCACGAGCACTGGTGCTCCTCTATCCCAGACAGCTTGGACAGTTCAGCTGGGGAGTCAAAGGCTACAGATTTTTTTGGAAAATTCCTAACATTTTCTCCTTCTGGATGGGCCAGGAGATATCACGGGAGCAGTGTTCCTCTGGCGTTTTGGTATTTCTCCTCTGGGAACCCCCCCAGTGCAGGCAGGCAGAGCCAAGACCCGCTGTGGCATTGCCCATGGTGCAGACAGCCACAAGGGATGGCACAAAGCCCACCTCGATCCCTGGGTTTGCACTCAAGCAAAGTAACATAACTTGCTAAATAGCAAGGGGTCAGGGTTTTTTGCCAAATTTTGTAATGTTTTACAAATTGACTCCTGCAGCTGGGAGATGGTTTATTCTTGCCCTGAAGAGCAGCCTGGCTGAGAGTCGATGGCTGCACTCAACTCAGAAACAGCAGAAACTCAGAAATTCACCTCAGCCCATCTCACAGCCACAGGCGCTGCCACCCTGCACAGGTCTGGATGCTCGGCCAAAATGAAGTGACTGTACCCCTGCCTCAGGAGAGTCTGCAAAAATCTATGGGGATTCTGAGCAAAGACATCAGCGAGGTTAACGACATTAAATGAATCGTTGCATGCTTTAAGTTGTGATTCATTGAAGAGGTGACCCGTGACACCCAACCCCAGATAAGAGAGTGGAGAAAAAAGTAAGAAGTGGGGCAGAGGAAAGAAGGAGTCCTTTGGGGCTGTACCGATTGCTGGAGAAGAGCTCACGTCTCCCAGCTTTCTTTAAGAGACATGGAGCTGTAAATGCCGAGCGCACGTCACATTAATCTGATGACTCTCCGAGATGTCTAGACTATTGTTGGAGCTGATAGGAAGCTGGCATCATCCGAGCTCTTTGAGCCTTTCTTGCCTTTTTTTTTTTTTTTAAACTGGTAATAGGATTCTTTTCATATTATGCACTGCTGGAAAGTCCCGTTTGCATGCAGACAGCTGCTGTGTTTATAGACACCATCCAAAATGCAGCTAAACACGACAGCTCGCTTTAAACAGAGCAGCAGGCATTTGTTAAAATAATCGTTTCCAGAGGGACTGCAGGAGCTCTCAACTTCTTTTTCTGTTTTAATGTCAAAGGTTTGTCCTTATGCAAAGGCAAAAGTCCCACATGGCAACACGCCTTGGGAAGATACTGGAAGGAAAAAAAAAACCCTAGAATTGAATGACAGCCTGAAAATCAGCAGCTGCCATTAAAGTTAACCAGAAATACAAATGCTGAACTAAACAGGCCTTTCCCCATGAGTGGTTGAGGGTCTTTCTGAAAGCACAAGAAAGCTGGCTCACCTTTAGTACTTGAAATCCTCCCTTGCAGATCTGCAGAGCTAAAATAAAAATGAAGTAGGAAATTGCATCAAAAGTGTTTTCAATTAAAAACAAAGTCTGTAAGAAAGGGAGTTTGGGAGGGTTCCTTTAAGCAGTTTTTCACCGTTATATCACGATAGGTGTTACTGTACAGAAGAAGCAGCAGGATGAGAGCGTTAATCTGAACACATGCTTGCAATGAAACAACATTTCCCCGTCTCCAAAGAGAAACCCTACACTTAAAGCAAGCAGGTAAACTATGTTTCAGACACAAAATATAGCTGAGGAGGGAGAAAACTCGTTCAGATTAAAGATATTTGCATCTATTTAGAGAAGATGCTTTTGCTGAAGAGCACTGCAGACCTTGCCCATGGTGCGCCCCAGTTCACCCCACGTTTGCTCTGCCTTCCCCCCAGCCCTTCCCAGCAGCAGCCCTGCCCAATTTAACCCAGCATACTGGACAAAGCAGGCTTCAATTCAAAAATTAAATGGCAGGAGCAGCTCTGGGCTCCCAGGGCTCTCTCCTCGGGAGCTTCTCCCCACGACATGGGCCGCGGTTACACTGGGGGGGAATGGGGTGGCCGCTGTGCACAGTCTCCCACCTCGTAAACGCATCCCAAATGCACTCTCCCTTGGATATAACAAAGTACACAGTGCCCTCTCCTGTCGGGAGCCTCTGTTTCTTAAATATTTCCCCTCACTTGCCCTTTTGCTCTTGTTTAAGTGATAAAAATGAATTCGTGGCTTGTTTTTATAAGATGTTGGTCACAAACTGCCAGCGACCCTGAAAAAATTGTGCCATTTTACCTCGCCACGCGTTTGGGCTCTGGCGGCAGCGACAGAAATTCAGACCCAACCGTGACACCTAGTGGGTAAGCAGCTCAGTGCTGCTCTTCTCTGGAGAGAGCAGATAAAAAGGTCATTTTCCCCCTCCCACTCATGCCCGCACTCTGGCGGCAGCAGCCCCCACGTCTGACAGCGGCTCCCGTCGGGAAGGACCCAAAAGCCCCAGCCCGGAGCATCGAAGATGGGGTGGCAGGGACATGGCCCGGCTCCGTGGGGAAGAGGGTGACACCGCAGTCAGCTGCAGCCCTGTGATGAGTGGAAAAAAAGCCTAAAAAATGCTTCCAGTGCTTTGCTGGGGTCACAGAAACAAGGTTCCAGTTTTATTCTTCAGGCAGCTTTCGGCTGCCTAAAGGCAAGTGCCCTGGTTTTCTGTGATGCTATCCAGCTGCAGAACTCCGTACTTATGGACAGAAACATTAGGTTGTGCTGACACCGCAGTGCACAACGCACCTGGCAAGGCCCACAGCTCAAAAGGCTCAGGTTCTCGTGGCACCTTCCGCCTTTACTGGGATGTGGCAACACCTCTGTATAAGGACAAGCATCATAAAAAGACAAACAAAGACTAAAACCTTAATTAGCTTTCAAAATCAAGTTATGACTGTTTGCTTTTTATTATTTTGTTTCTACTTCACTTTGTTGAAAGATTGCTGTCAAACAATACAGGACCGCTGCCAAAAGTTTAAAAGCTCTCAGACTCCTGGTGTCGGTGAGCACCTGGAACCTGAGCCGGTCCCAGCCAAAAGTGATTTGTCCTGGGCCTCTCTCTGCAGGTGCAGAGAAAACATCTTCTTTGTTTCAATTTATTCCACATATTCAGTGCAGTAAACAGCTCATTCAGTGTTAAAAAGACAGAATGGGATTTGAAAAAAAGCACAGGACTCTTGTTTTCTTCTTGCAGTTGAATTAGAAAATAAAATCAGAGATGAGACTACGGGATTCACCATTCTAACATCATGGAAGTCAAGACTGAAAAATAAAAAGCATCAGGAACAAAACTTCAGATTCGTTAATGACAAACCAAGATAGCATTAAAGTAAGTTTTAGATGCAAACTACAGGTAGTTTCACTTAACACAAAATTCAGTTCAGGCATTTTTATTGGGTTCTAGTTTCCAGAAATAGCTCAAGACAAAGAATTTTGTAAAAATTCAGTCCATGAGAACTGTTTCTTTCATTATAGCACAGAGGAGGTGTGGAAGTTCAGTCTGAATAAATGTGCACAAGCAAACAGCACAGACAAATGTACAGGTCTAAGCTAGCTCCAGAATATCTGTAATATCATCAAGTTTAGCAGAGACATTTCAGGGTGAGTGTGTCATTGTCACCAAAGAGAATTAAAATATTTTCCCACAGAATGTCTGAAATGATCAAAAGCTGGAGCCATCGCACACACAGCCCCAGCTGCACTCCGTGAAGAGGCCAGCAGCCTCCCAGCTCCGTTTCCCCAGATCAGGGCCACCTTCTCCAGCCCAACTCATCGACAGCGGGGTGGCTCAGCAGCACAGGGATGGTTTTTAGGTGTCACCTTGTCCAGTCTTTCTGGTGTGTTTTGACTCATCTCTACCACCAGGTTGGAGAGAAGAAAGTGCTGATAAACCTGGCTTACAAAAACCAGAGTCCTATTATCATCTGCTTTTGTGTAAAAGAGGTTATAAGGCTTTATCTAGGCAGTAACCCCAAACATGCATGTCCCCGGGCATCCTTTTTGGAACAGTCAAATCTCATCTGTCTGCAGTGAAAATGATACCCTACAAAAGGCGGAGCGAGGGTCTCTCTTGTAGAGCTCAGAGACGATGCAGGGGAGCAGGCAGCTGGCACAGGACCAGAGCTGAGGGAGGCTGAATCCCACAGCTCGCCTGGAGGAACTATTTCAAGCATGTTAAAATGTAACCACACATGGCAGCGTCTCTGCGCTGCAGGGAGAGGTCAGTGCACAGAATCACAAGCTCCGTCCCAAGTCGGCCCAAAATAAGAAACAATTTTTCAAAACATCCCAGCTCCCTGCAAGCTGAGAGTCTGGAGCAGAGCTCTGCTTCTGCCTCAGGGCAAACAAATACACAGCTCCCTTCATCGCTGACCTTTAAATCGTTAGGAAACCAATACAAGCAATCTTCCCTGGGAAGCCACGGGGAAGGTGAAAGGACAACATGGCATATGAATAAATGTACAACCAGAGGGGTTGGGGGG
>NW_010160647.1:1455-3103 GCF_000695765.1 Mesitornis unicolor | reverse complement strand
GACCTAGGAAAGGGTAGCCAGGGCAGTCTGGAATGCCAAAAATCCCCAAGGAGTGTAAACCACAGCCAAAGATTATTTTAGATCGGCGGAGACACCGCTGAAAACCCAGTTCCACATTAGACCTAAAAAATAATGCAGAGAAGATGACTAGGAAATGATTACTCTCTTTATTTTTTTTTAAGGATGCGTTTTCTCGGCTGCTTTTGAGTTATCAGGCAGGAGGTTTCAAAGACAACCAAAGGAAATTACTTCTCACGGCACATTAATTAAGCTGTGGAATGTACTCAGCAATGCAGCCAAAACCCCAAAATAGGTTCAAAAGAGGAGTTCGAGGAGGACAAGCCCATCGGTAGCTGTGAAATAGGCTACTCCGAGGTTAGGAAATCCCCAGAAGCAGCAAGGTACCGGGGGTGGTGGTGGGGGAGGATCGCCTTGCTCTGCCCCACACATTTTTCCCCTTCTCGGGAAATATTTGCTGTGGAAAAGCGGAGTTGAAGCCGCTTTTCTACCCCTCCCAACGTCCCATTTTTGCATCGAAGGCTTTGGCATCGTTACATCCCTTCTCCGGCCTAGAGGACACAGGGATAAGACACCAAAAAAAAACCCCCGCGGCTTCAAAGGACGGCGGATAGGACGGATCCGATTTCCTTCCCTCTTATCGGAGCGAGTTCGACCGCTTTCGGGCGAGCGCCGACGCTCCCCATCCAAACTTCACAGCGCCTGCGTTAGCCGTGCGTTATCTCCTTGAAACCCAAAATAAAGAGTCGAGAAAGCTGCGAGAAAGCAGATAACACAAACAGGCGGAGATGAAGCGAGGATCTGCATGAAAGCAGCAAATTTGCCGGCTTGACCTCGAGCTCCTCAAAAGCTCAAGCATTTTAGCCGGGGGCTGACGCGGTCCTCTATCTCTCCATACGCCAACTAATGGCTTTTTCAGCTCGCCGGCTTGTTTCAAACTGAGTTGGAGAGGTCAAGGTCTTGGGGATATCGGCCTCGAAGAAGTTTTGTTATAAAGGGAAGAGGATGGGCGAGGGCAGAAGGACGCAAATCGTCTCTTTGCTGAAGAGTGGAAGGCTCAGCCCATGCGGCGTTGGGGAGGGAGTCATTTGTTGCCGTTGGCTGTACAAAAATGATGGTGGAGAGAACTGAGGGTATCGTGGGATTGAGCGAAAGATTTTTTTCAGAAAAGGGGCTGGGACGTGCAGGGATCCCACCTGTGCAGCCAGCGTCCTCTCCAGAATGCTAAGGTTGGACCCCAAAAATGACCGTGTGTTGCTTTATCAGCACAAAATCAGTAAGGTTGGAAGAGACCCCCAAGATCACCCAGTCCAACATCAACCCAACCCCACCACAGCCCCAAGTGCCACATCCACACGGTTTGGGAACCCCTGCAGGGATGGGGACTGCAGCACTGTCCTGGGCAGCCCCTGCCAGGCCCTGACAACCCAAATTAACCTCAATAACTCAACTGGCCTGAATTAATTCACCTCAATTAGCCCAATTAACCCCACAATCGCTCGCTTGGGCCCAGCCATAACCAGATCTGGCCCTGATGGCACCGCGGCGGCCATTTTGTTGGCGTCACTGGTGCCGCCACGGCAGCCATTTTGGCAGCCCCAGCGCTGCTGGAGTCGTTTCCCTCTTCAGT
>NW_010160647.1:0-1179 GCF_000695765.1 Mesitornis unicolor | reverse complement strand
TGTGAGAAGAGACCCACAGCCACCTCTACAACCTCCTTGGAGGGAGTGCAGGGCTCCCCTCAGCTCCTCTGCTCCACTTGAACCCCCCAGCTCCCTCATTGCTCCCCAGCATTCGGCTGCTCCAGAGCCCTCCCCAGCTCCCTTGCCCTTCTCTGGCCACGCTCCAGCCCCTCCGTGGCCTTTTTGGGGCCCAAAGCTGAGCCCAGGATTGCAGGGGCGGCCTCAGCAGTGCCCAGCACAGAGGCACAATCACTTCCCTGCTCCTGCTGCCCGCACCATTGCTGATACAAGGCAGGAATAAGAAACTTGCCATTTACTGAAGGCATTTCCTTTCATCATAGACCTCTACAAACACCCAAAAGATCCATAAGCCCAGCAGAAGAACTTTGTTATCAAGTATCCATGTATTTTTGGGGGTTTCCAGCCAAACCAGATCCAAAGCAGTGGATCCAACCCACGTCTTTCCAGGCAGACTTGCCTTGGTCACTTGGAGATGCCCCATTACCGGGGTTTTCTGGGGCAGTTTTGGGACAGGCTGAGTTGGTTTTCCAGGGTGGCTCTCACCCAATCTCCAAGGTAGGACCAAGGTGGGCTCTGGGTGAAGCTGCATCTCCTCAAACCAACGTAGCAGATGGTTTCCACCTTGAAGACGGCTCATTTCGGATGGTGGCTTCATCTGCGCTGGCACTCTAAGAACACACCATATGTGTCTCCCCAGATCAGGTCTAGACATCGGTACAACTTTACTGTCGGTGTTGTATTCACAAACCCAAATTTTCAGCGCTGAGGTTTCTAGAAAAATGCGAGTGAAGCTTACCCCAGCCCCTGGGACTTGCCAACTCTAATGCTTCTTGAAAAAAAAAACCCCATATAAATCTTATTTTGCTCTCCCAATCAAAATCTTCAGAGGAAAGATGATTAACGTGTTATTAATAGCAATAATCTCTTTGCAGTATTGGAAGTGTGAAATACGGAGTGGAACGCTTTGAACTTCAAGCCATTCGCCAAGAAAGCCTGCGAACAAGCAACAACCTGTAGCAAATCAAGACAAATCAGGAGTCATCCGAATCAAAGGCAGAAATGAACTCCCCACCCTCAAAATTTCTGAAAGAAAAGAGGAATTCTCCAAATCTCAGGAGCCCCCGTCTCAACTGGTGTTCCCCAGGGCTCAGTGCTGGG
>NW_010160646.1:0-1258 GCF_000695765.1 Mesitornis unicolor | reverse complement strand
GGGGCCAGAGCTCGGCCAATGGGGAACGGCCCCGCCCACCCGAGCTCGGCCAATCAACGAGCAGGGACCCGACCCCTTGACCCCTAACGAGCCAATTAACGCGTTAATTAACCTGTTAATTAATGAACCCGCCCATTAACGCGTTAATTAACCGGTCAATTAACCCGTTAATTAACCCGTTAATTAATGAACCTGTCAATTAACCCGTTAATTAACCCGTTAATTAATGAACCCGCCCATTAACTCGTTAATTAATGAACCCGCCAATTAACGCGTTAATTAACCCCTTAATTAATGAACCCACCAATTAACCCGTTAATTAACCCGTTAAATAATAAACCCGCCAATTAACGCATTAATTAACCTGTTAATTAATGAACCCGCCAATTAACACGTTAATTAACCCGTTAATTAATGAACCCGCCCATTAACCCGTTAATTAACCCCAATGAACCCCTTAATTAACCCGCCCATTAACGACCCACCAGCCAATTAACGTGCCCGTTGACTCATTAACCCCTCATTGGCCAACCCATTAATTAACCCGTCATCCAACCACTAATTAACCCGTTAACCCTTTACCCAATTAACCCACCCGCTAATTAACCCATGACCAATCCCTTAACCAATCAAGCACCTGTTAATTAATCCATTAACCCCCATTAATTAAGTCATTACCCGACCCCTTAATTAACCCCTTAACAACCCATTAACCAATTAACACACCCGTTAATTAACCCATCTCTGTTAATCAACCCACCCGTTGACTCATTAACCCCTTAACTGACCCATTACCCAATTACCCCGCCGGTTAATTAACTCATTAACCCCTTAATTAACCCATTAACCCGTCAATTAACCCATTAACCCCTTAATTAACCCATTACCAATCCGTTAGCCGATTAACACACCCGTTAATTAACTCAATAACGTCTTAATTAACTCATTAACCCCTTAATTAACTCATTAACCCGTCCATTAACCCATTAACACACCCGTTAATTAACTCATTAACGCCTTAATTAACCCATTAACCCCTTAATTAACCCATTAACCCGTTCATTAACTCATTAACCAACCCGTTAGCTGATTAACACACCTGTTAATTAACTCATTAAGCCGTTAATTAACCCATTAACCCGTTCATTAACCCATTAACCAACCAGTTAGCCGATTAACACACCCGTTAATTAACTCATTAACCCGTTAATTAACCCATTAACCCCGTATTTAACCCATTAACCCGTTAATCAACCCA
>NW_010160645.1:118154-137321 GCF_000695765.1 Mesitornis unicolor | reverse complement strand
ATGGGATCTGCTGCCACCAACACCCCCAGGTTCCTTTCTGCTGAGATATCCAACAAAAAGCAGCTGTAGAGGGGTACGACCGCAGCGACACCACAAACCCAGGCTAACGCTGACCCTGCTCCTCTCCCCACATCTGCTGAGCTGTGCAGGTGCTGTGACAGTGCCAGGTTTGGGACACACAGTGTCCTCAATGGGGTCTGCACACCTGGCACATCCCCAGCGCCATCCCCGCAGCAGCACAAGGTCCTCAGGCGCCCGTCCTTGCTTTCTGCTCCTCAGCAGCGACCTTGGGGACTCCTCCTCCCTTCGTTAAGGCCGTCCTTAATTGCTGCGTTACCGCACGGCTGAGCTAACGATGCTGCGATCCCAAACATCGCCAGTGAGGTTTGTAAAGCTGATTAAAAAATGTTTACGGAGGAACATAACTTAATGAAAGAGGTGAAATAAGCAAACAGGCAATAATAAAAATAAAATAAGTGTGAAAATGTCCTCTGGTCAGGGAAGATGGTCCCATGGAGAGGGACACAGCGACCCCAAAAAGGGGCTGCTCCCCCCTCCCTGCAAGAAGAGCCCTTTTATTTCTCCAAGGCCCAGGCTACAAACAGACCCCTTCACCTGACCCATCTAAAAGGAAAATCATAGAAAAATTGTCACAAAGGTGGAGATTAGGAGGACTATTTCTTCTTTTTAACTGAATTTACCATAATAAAGAGATGTTTTTGCATCTGTGGCGTGGCGGTGTCCAAGCTCATCAATGCTGTCTGATAACGGCGCTCGTTAGCTGAGATGCAGCCCTGCTCATTAACTGCAGCCCACATCACCGCCACCCTCTGTGTCCCCACGTGTCCTTTAAGGAGCCCCAAAACCACAGCCGCAAGCCCTCCCCAGCCAAAGAGAGGGTCCCTCGCTGTCCTACCCACCCAAACATGGTTGGTCCCCTGAGTTCCCTACATTTGGGATCAAATACAGTAAATACCCACACCGCTCTCTCCTCGGTGGTGTCACCCCCATGGCACACACTGGCTGGCGAGTGGCACCTCGAAACCTCGGGGCTGGGAGCTCCGGCATCTCCCGGCTCCATCGCCTCCCGCGTCCCTAAAGGTGAGCGCGGCTGTGACTGGCACCCTATGGAAATACGGGCGGCTTCGGAGCGGGAGCTGAAAGCGTTTGCTTATGCACACACAGAAGTGGCATTTTGCTAGATTTAGGGAAGTAGGCAAGACGTATTTGTCTGCGGAGGCTTTGCACCTTCGGCAATTATGTCTGCAGTCTGGAAAACAACAGCAGCGGGGTTGCAGCGGGGAGGGGAAAAAAATTCTATCATGTCAGAATAATGAGATCTGTGATTTCAGCACTTACTGGGTCAGAGACACACGCAGTGCGTTATCTGTAATGCTTTCCTCTGACATTCAGGGAAATTGCGTTTACGCAGAGGACACGGGGCGCTGGAGCGCGGTGCTGGGCTGCGCTGCCCCATTGCTGCGGGCTCCCCACATCCCCCGGGTGTGAGGAGGGGAGCAGGGGGGAGCATCCCCTTAAATCCCATAGTGGGACGTGACCCACATGGGTCTGCGATGGGGAGCCGTGGGTTACCCCATCCTCTCCCATAGTTTTAGATTTAAAAATGGATCGTGATGGGCAAAGGATGAGGAGAAGGCAGCTGGGAGGGCATCACCCCAGGTATGGACCCACCATTGATCCCAGCAAAGCAGCGCACAACTGGGGAGAGCTCGGCACAACGAACCACACAGAATAAAGCACAGCCTCTCGAGGAGACAGAACGGGGCTTTCTCATCCTCTGCAAAACGCCCCACAGGCATTTTTGGAGTTTGAGAGAAGCAACTTAAAACCAGGAGTTCCTTTCCCTCCCTCTGCCTCAGAAACCCCAAGTAGCGGAACTCAAAACATTTTGCTTTACCCATTAAAACCCTTGTGTTTTCAACCCAACCGGCCCATTTTCTAGCAGAAATAAGGTTTCCAACAAGAACCGATGTTCTTACAACAGCAACAACCTGTAACTGAGAAACCCTCCTGCCCTGGCCATGGGGGCGGTTCAGGCTCACTGCTCACAGCCAAAAACTCAACCAGAAACCCCTCCAAAAATGAACCTCATTCTCTAGCGATGATCCGAGCCCTCACATGATATCAGGCCCTGGGCTAGAAGCTGCAGAATAATTAACAGCGACACCGGTATTTTGCTCCTCACCACTTCTCGTCATCCAGGGGTTTTATTACAGCTTTTGCCTTTTCTCTTCCCCCACCTCTTCCTTTTTCTCTTTCCAGAGGAGGAAGAAAACCACGTCTCGGTTAAAAAGACGCTGTTTTCCAGCTGTTTAAGACAGACCGAAACCCAGGCCTGCGCCAGCGCTGGAGCTCAAACCTCCCACTGTGGGAGAGGGAGCTCCAGCCCGAGCCCAGACCCGAATTTTGCCAACAGCTCCTATATTTACAGTTTTCCTTGAGGGCTTTTCATTACAGCCCACAGAGCTTTCGCAGCCGGGATCTGGAGTTTGTCTTGGACCTGATCTGCAGAAGTGTGGGGCTGCTTCCACAGGCAGGGGTTTCGGGAGGGATCCTGAGAGAAATGGAGAGAGGGGAGGAAGAGGAGGAGGAGGAAGGGATGGCTGGGGCTCCCCTCGTCCCCCTTCTCCCAGGGACATCAGGAAAAACCCTATGGAACGAAGCCACAGAATGGTTTGAATTGCCGTGGGTGATGCCCCACAGAAGCCCCTCGGCATCCCAGCCCAGCCCCAAAATGCCCATTTAAAATAGCATTTGGCATCCCCAAAGCTGGAGGAGGAAGAGGAGGAGGAGGAAGGGATGGCTGGGGCTCCCCTCGTCCCCCTTCTCCCAGGGACATCAGGAAAAACCCTATGGAACGAAGCCACAGAATGGTTTGAATTGCCGTGGGTGATGCCCCACAGAAGCCCCTCGGCATCCCAGCCCAGCCCCAAAATGCCCATTTAAAATAGCATTTGGCATCCCCAAAGCTGGAGTCTCCAGCCGGAGGAGGAGGAAGGGATGGCTGGGGCTCCCCCTCGTCCCCCTTCTCCCAGGGACACCAGGAAAAACCCTATGGGACGAAGCCACAGAATGGTTTGAGTTGCCGTGGGTGATGCCCCACAGCAGCCCCTCGGCATCCCAGCCCAGACCCCAAATGCCCATTTAAAATAGCATTTGGCATCCCCAAAGCTGGAGTCTCCAGCCCTTACTGACCTCACTGGAAATGAAGGATGGTCAGAAAAAATCCCCAATATCTGCCCCAAATGGCAAGAAGAGCATTTAATTTCATTGAAAAAACCTCAGACACACACAGACAACCTTCCTAGGCCTGACACTGCTGCCTGGCATCGTGGCCTGGCCCAACCTCACTGATTTTTAGGGTCCTTATGGAGGAGCAGGGCCGGGGCTCTGCTCCCAAACCCCCCCAGCTCCCTTTGGGCTTTGGGAACCGAACAGACGCCGTTTTCTGGCCGTGCCCAGGTCCCTGCAGCTGCCTTTCCCGACGAGGGAATCGCCTGACGGCGGCACAAAACGCTCCCCTTCGTCCGGCCGCTGATCTTTCGGGCAATTATTTGGAAGTAATGAATCAGGAAAGCTGCCACATTCCTCCCGCACCTCGGAGAATACGCTTAGCTTGAAATAATGTTCATTTTAGCAGAGTTGTAAATTACAAGCGTGTTAGGGTCTTGTGGGATTTATTACCATTTGGAAAGAGGTTGCGGGCCTCGCGCTGTTGCCGCTGCATCTGGTGCGCGCTACAGAGCGACCACAGAGCAGAGTTTGGAGGCAGGAAAGCTGCCACATTCCTCCCGCACCTCGGAGAATACGCTTAGCTTGAAATAATGTTCATTTTAGCAGAGTTGTAAATTACAAGCGTGTTAGGGTCTTGTGGGATTTATTACCATTTGGAAAGAGGTTGCGGGCCTCGCGCTGTTGCCGCTGCATCTGGTGCGCGCTACAGAGCGACCACAGAGCAGAGTTTGGAGGCAAAAGAAAGCACCTTTTATAGCCCATCTCTGGTGGCTTGTATTGCTGGCGTTACACATGCACGCACGCCCCAGCTCGGGCAGTAAAGAGGAAGGATTTCAAACCCCCCGTTTCCCCGTCGCTGGCTGTAATTGAGCCGGCGTCGTTAATAGCCAGCGATGGAGCGTGGCCACCGGCCCCCGACCAGGGGTTGCCGGCTGTGGGGAGCAGCCCCCTCGGGGATGGCTCTTTAATTTTCTCAGGTTTATGTTCTTTTGCTTTGTTTCATTGCAGGTGTTTCATAAAAACGCAGCCGCGGCCCTGGCAGGAAGCAATAAGCTTCAGCTTCCTCTGCACGAACCAAAGGGATTTCTTCCTCCCTTCTGGCAAGGATGGAGCTGCGCTAATGTAAGATTAATGCTCCTCAATCCTGACCCCGCTGTCTTCGGTCTGTAAATGCTGAAGGGTCACCTTTAGTCCATGCCATTAGTGATTAATTAATCTCGGTGTTTATTTGATCAGTCCCTTTCAGTGAGGATTTCTGCACTAAGGCCGTTTTGATTCCTTTTGCCTCCTCCCTTTTCCATGGTGCTGTTCAATGGGACCCCTTCAGTACCCCAGGGCAGCAGGGCGCTGCTCCTGGCTACCCAGAAACGCCCCCAAAACATCCCAGGAGCAGGCGAGTACCAGGAACCCAACCCCAGGGCTGCAGGAGGAAAGAGCCTGGGGACAGGGGAGGCTTTTAAAGCCACATCAGAAAATAACAGGCAGGGAAATGGATGTCATCTTAGCTGGATGCGTAAATCCCTTCCAAGTCTCCGTGCCAGCTAATATAATAGAGATTGATTTTGCAACTTGTACCAAACCAGTTTTGCTCTGCAGAGCTGGGCGCTCACGTGGGGAGCTCTGGAAAAAAGTGACTTTAGGGGAAGCGGGAGCTGCGGGAGGGGACAGAAGGGACGCGGGGAGGAGCACGGTGGTGCTGCAGCTCTGCAAAGGGTCCCACGGCAGCAAAGCAGGGGCTGGGGACCCAGCGCAGCAGCTGGGCAGTGCCCAAGTGTGGTGGATGTTAAAGGCCGGGGGATGCTGCAGGAGCCGCACAATTCGGTATGAACACGGGACGCACCACGAGACCCTGGCCGTGGGGTGGGAGCGGGTGGGGAGGCCACGGTGGGTGGTTTGGCACCCATAGAGCATCCATCTCCAGGACAGCTTCAGCGCCTGGGCCTGCTCCAGGTTTCCCAATCCAGGGACAGGATTTTCTTAGATCACGAGCTCTCCCCCCATCTGTTTATCTCCGTGAATCCCATTAATCATGTTCTGTGCCTGGACAGCTTATAACACCACATCCATCCTCTAAGAGCTGTTATCGTACACCCTGAAGATCTGTCAGATAAATAGCCAGGTCAGCTGCAGCTGTTCCAATATCCTGAAGAAATCAGATTTATCATTCCAGATTAAAAAAACTCCACACGTGTGCCCGGACCAGCAAACCCCCCCCAGCCCAGCAGCGGGCTGGCCGGGAAGCTGTGTTTCTTGGCCCTCCGCGAGCGCTGCAGCCGCTGCCTTCCATCTGCAGCCCCGTGATAAATGGCTGCGGGGTGCCAGGTACAGTTCAATGGTGAAAAATCCCAATATGTGACTTCGGCATCTCATCGCAAGTCATTAATCTCAGAGCAACGCGGTGCCAGGACAAGGCTCCCCCTCACTCCATCGTCATCTGGAGCCGCTCCGCACGGCCGCTGCCAGAGGCAGAGAAGGAGGGAAGGGAAGGGAAGGCCCCTGCCATTTTCCACTGGGATGAAAAGTGCTCTCCAGGCCGTTAACCCTCTCCGCAGCCCAGCACCATGCTCTGAAGCCCTATACAGCCCATATGTGGGACCTATCGGTGGGTGATGCTCAGCGTCTGCCCCACACAGCCCCTTGGCCACCGTTAACCCTGCATGGCAAGGCCACTTGGGTGGCACAGGGCTCCTTGGAGCAGCACCTTCCCTTTGCTTTGTACCTGCACCGGGATAAAAGTCCTAAAATAAACCAAACCCAGGGGTGCAATCCTCAAATTGACACACAAATAGACTTCCCTTACATGGCCTGTGTTTAGCACTGTGTACTTTTAAATAATGCACACGAAGGAGCTCCCAACAGAGCCCTGGAGACATCAGGCATCCCTGGCAGATCCTGCTCCGGGGAGAAACCCTTTCCCAACCACTCCTTTATGGGGCTGGGCCACCCCTGCCCTCACTCCCTGCTGTCACAGCCCGGAGCAGGCACCTCCATGAATAAACCAGCACGGCCCAGGGCGTGCTCCGAGCACATCCCCAAAAAGCAGAGCTCTGCTGGCTCCATTGGGACTGATGCCACCAGCCCCAGCTCCACGAGTCACCCCGGTGCTGGGTCCCGATGGCCCCAGGGATGCTCTGGTCCTGCACCCATCGGGAAGCCGAGCGTCCTGCCAAGGTGCCTCTCCTCCCATCCGCACCGCTCGCATCCCCAGCCGCGTGCCTGGTGCCAAATTGAGTTGTAGCCGTGAATTATTTAGAAGCATCAGTGGAATATTGTTGTATCAGGAACGCAGACTATCAGTTTGTGGCCTTGGGGCTGCCTCAGTTACACACTCCATCACTATTTTCTCTCATGAATAATGTAGGAGTGGAATTACTCTGCATGTAGAGAATTCATACCCTGAGAAAACAAGGTTGCTCCAAAATTAATTTTCCGTACTAAAAGAGCGACAGAAAATCAATTAATCGCATATTATTCTATACGGAGACAGAGTAAGGGAAACAGCGAAAATGGCTGTAGCTATACATCAGCAAACGCTGTATTGGCAGAGAGCTTTGCAGGGCTGTGAGTTACAGCCAGCTACAAAGCAGGTAAATATATTCCGCCCGAGAGAGCCCTCGAACACCAGACCGAGCTCGCTCCCGTCCCCTCTCAATCGCCGCCGCCTCCCGAGTCCGAGCGCTGAGCTTAGCGTTCGCTTTCCCGGCTCCTTCCTCCGAGCAGCCACTAGCGGGCTCAGGCTCCCAGCACCGCAGCGCCCGGCCTGCCGCTGGTTTCCTAATGCCCAGCACCCAACGGCTGCGGGGAGGCAGCACCCGGGTCCCGAAGATGCTCGGATGCAGGTGCTGAGCGCACCCAGATTGAACATTTGGGGGTGATCACGCGTTGGGAAATCTCATCTGAATAAAATCCCTGTTTCTAAATCATGGAGCTGGACACCACGGAAATGGAGCTGCTGCTTTACCAAGCCACTGTGCCCCCGTGCATTGCTCCCAGCACAGGAGGTGGGAACCCCTCATGGCCAAAGCAGAGCCCGGCTCCGCTCCTGCCCCTGGCACCAATGCACCACGCTGCTCTTGTCAACACCGCTTGTTTTTTCTCTCTTTAACACAAATAGTAACCGGCCATTTTAGAAGGGAGCTGAGAGACTTAATTAATATTTAAAATTGCTTTGAGTCTCGCAGCAAAGCAAAGCGAAGCGAAGCGAAGCGAAGCGAAGCGAAGCGAAGCGAAGCATCGTTACTCAAAGTGTTTCTCAGAAGGAGCGCATGCAGTAACGCTGCTGTAGGATCAGACCCGGGCACAGCACAGGACCCTCACAGTGGGGCAGAGAAAATGTCCCAGGGCTGATGCTGCATCCCCAGGACATCCCAGGACTCTGCTCCTACCAAAGGGGTGGAAATTGCCCTACAGGGTTTCATTTATTTCTCCTTGGACGCTTATGAAGGCTCCCCGGGCACAGGTCAGCTATGGGCACACCTATGGAAAGGCTGGGACCATGCGGTGACCCACATCTATCCCACTGCCCAGTTAGGTTGATTAATAGCATCCCTTGGTTTAACAAATGGTTTCATAATTAAGGGATGAGAAATTATGCGGCTGACCTCAAAAAGGCTGGCGAAACATCAATAGCATCTTTGGGAATAAAACTCACAAATAAACTAATCTACAGCTATTCTTATTGCAGCTAATTATTTTTCCCCGAGCACTCAATTCTTTTGTCATCTCCAAGAACCGGTAAGTTTTAGGGGTCATCACACAGCGCAGCTCGCTTCTCCAGCAAGGAAACAGAGGCTTTCAAAGCGTTCACAACAACAAGAGCTGGGCCTGCAATGGCATTTACAAGTTGCAGTCTTGGGGTTTATTACAGCCTTATTAACCAGTATGGTTTCTAGACTGAATTTATAGGGGGTTTTATTTTCCTTAGCCCTATCAAGAGGGAAAATTGAAGAAACAATGCTCTGTACCTCCAAAACACGGCCTTTACCATCTCTAGATGTGGCTGAAAATCCACTGCAGGAACTGGAGGCCATCAGCAAGTACGGGAAGCTGCTGGGTGCAACCTAGGAGATGCGACACAAAAATCACCTCTTCTGCCTCCAAAAGGGAGGGCAGGGTTTCCTCTCCATGTCTCCAAATCCAAAATACCAACAGGGATGAGAACAAAACAGCGTCGTCTGAGTTTCAGCCCACAAGCGCACACTTTGGTGCAGGTATCCGCTATAACCCATAACTCAGTTCCTTAAGGCAGTGGGGTTAATCCTAAATAGGGGACAAAGAAAGGCTTTTGGCTGAAGGGAGAAGGTGCTGATGGGCGAGTGCTCCACGTGTGCACTCACTTGTGTCCACACTCACTTGTGTCCACGTGAGTTTGCTCCGAGCCTGCACGAAGGCCCATGCGGCTCCACAAATTACCCAAGGATGAGCAAACCGCGCACTCCCCAACGCCTCTCCCAGCCTTTTTGTGCTCTGAGCCCATGCCCCTGCTCCCCCCAGTGATTCACTTCCTGCCCCGCTCCCTGGCGCAGCATCTCCATGGGGATGGAAGCGTTTAGAGAGCGCCCGCGAGCCCCCGGCCGGAGCAGACATGAAAGGGAAGATGCCGCGTGTGATTTATGGCGTGCCGAGCAATTTGACAGTCGTGCTGTTTGAAAACCGCTGTCCTCTGGCTTCATCCCGGCGAGGGGATGGCTCGCATTAATGGTGCGGGGGAGGAGGAGATTTATGGCTGTCCAAAAGCTGCCTCGGCCGCAGATGCTGCTCCCCCTCCAGCCCCCGCCAGATGCGGAGCCGGGGAAGATGTGCTCCAGAGGGTGCACTTGGATCCCAAGCCCTCTGCTCCGCAGATGTTTATTGACTTATAAATTCAGTCTTTCAAGAAGTTCATTAGCGTGCAGATCCGCGGCTCCTCACCCCGGCGCAGCTGATGGGGAAATGGTTTTAGCCCCACGATGTGAGGGCACATCAGCTCCCATGGCTTAACCCATCCACCAGCAATGAGCAAGGTACCAGCATTGCCCACCTGTGTTTTTACTGTGAGTAAATTCACTCCTTGCTAATGTGGGCAGCCCCTTGCATGGGGATGGCAAATTTGGCCTCCTTTGCCCATTCCCAAACTGGGCAGTGGCTTAAAACCCTGGGAAACCAAGAGCAGTGTCTTTCTGCTGTTGCTTTCTTTGGCTTTTGGGACTCGTAATTTCCCTTCGAGCGTGAAGGATGGAAAGTTCCTCACACGCAGAGAGCTGAAGTCGGGTTTTTGTGCCATAGCGGGACTCAAGGAGCTGGGGTTTGCAATGATGACAATTTGGTTTGGGAGAACCAGTCCCTGTGCCCAGCAGTGCCCCACAGCACCCAGCCCCACAGGGCCCAGAACACCACTTTGTCACATACACCACAGTATTGACACAGACACTTCAAACACCGGATTACTCTGTCCACCCCCTTTGGACCAAATCTGTCTTGGAAAACAAATGACCCTATTGGGCTCAAAATGCTCCCGCAGCTGACTCCGTAACGAGCTGTTTATTATGGTTCCCATAAGTGAAATCCATTAACTCTGACAGAAATGCAGCTAAAGTTTACATTCAGCATCCGTTTGAGGGGAGTTCTGGGCCCGAGTTACATGTGCCCCTTCCCTCCTCCACCCCAGCAAAGCTACACACGATACTGAGATGAATTTTCCATCATTATTTTCCAGAAGAACAAGGCTGAACTTCACTGGATGCTTTGGCAACTTGTCCAACTTGTCTGCTGTGCATCTACGTTTTCCCCCTTCCCGGGTCAGTTTTCAGTCTTGAAAACCTGAAGGGAAGGAAGGTGGTTTGGGGATGACTTTGCTCTTTGCATCTCAGACAAGTGATCTGATTATTTCTAGCCTCCCTTCAAGATTAATATCGGCGCAGTGGTGTTTCTGTTACAGCTGGCTGGAAAATGGAGTTTCCATCGCACGAGAATTTCTGAGGTTTCAAACAGGAATAATCGCCCCAAACCTTGACAGAAAGCCACAGTTACTACATTATAACCCCAAACAATTAATCCTTCTCTCGTGTATCAATTACAGTATGACCTTAATACAGAATGCTGAAGTCAAAATGAAAGATTTGGGGATTTAAAAGGCGTTTTTAAGGAAAAGTTAAACAAAACTGGTATGTTAGCGTGGAGGATTTTTATGTCTGTGTGTGCATGCAATGTCTGTGCTCTGCTCGCCAGCCTTCGGGCAGAGAACGCTGCAAGACGATCCCAAAAAGGGAGAAATGCATGCACAGAACTGTACCCTCCAAATTGCATTTCCTTCTTCCCCTCTCTCCTCCTCCTCCTCCAAAGGTGACACCGGTTTGTCAAGGCTGGACAGGTAAATCGGAGGTGTGCGCTGGGTTTATCACCGGGAATGCCTGCATCGCACCAGCGCTATGTAGGATATGGATCTCGAGTAACACGGATAAACCCAGAGGATGTTTGATGGTCATATTTTGTAAATACAGCAAGGAAAGGACAACTTCCACGCAGTTGCGGGTGGTATGTGTGCAAGCAGGAGAGACCGCCTGCATTAGCATATAAACGCATTTAAAGTGAGACAAACCCTGGTGGCTTTGGCAAGCGGGAAACCTCTGGAATCGGCAATGTAAACTGTTTGGAAAAGGCAGCGTTTCTGTTTAAACGCAAGGAGAAGGCGGCTGGGGAAGGTAAACATCCTCCCCGAGGAGCGATGGCTTTCGGAGCAAGCGCTGGGTGTCGGGAGAGGTGGATGCCGTGGGGTAATTTGGAGACCAGCAGGCCTCCAAAGCGGTGTTACCCGCAGAAGGATGCACACACAGCCGCTCCAAGGTGTGTACATGCACTGGAAATTCGGTGTAAACTGGTTTTAGATGGGGCTGGGCCACTTGGGATTGTAAACTCATCAAGGGTTGGGTCAGGCTTTGGTATGTGCTCCAAGTACAGCAGAATAAGTAATAATAGCAGCAATAAATAAGCCTCAGAGGTCTTAATTGTGACCCAAATTTCTCTCTAGGCTTGGAAAAATTTAAGTTAAACTAAGCCCCATTCGGTAAGTCAAGTCACCTCATTAAAGCCGTATACTGCTTGCCTTCTTAATATGTTTATGTAGGGAAAAAAGAAAGAGAAATAAAGAATAACAGCACAGCCCTGGCGAGGTCCGCACGAGAGCTGCGTGTGTGTGCACGCTGCCAGGGCCGAGGGCGGCCCAACAGCCCCAGATCGTCCACGCACGACCCCGCGGCAACCACCGGTTTGTCCAAATAGCCGGGATTCTGTCTGCTCATCACCGGGGTTTGTTTTGGAAACAGCTGTGAGCCCGTGCGGTAAAACACGCGATGGAAAGCGTCACAGGAATGCGGCCGTCATGTGAAACCTTCCCCAGGAATGGCGGGGAGATTTATGCGTTGCATTTGGTTTTAATTCGACGCATATGGCTGGAGATGCCGGAGATGGGGGAATGGCACTCGGGGCCAGGACGCGTTGTTTGGGGGATGGCTCGTGGGCTCATTGCACGTTGCAATGGGGAAGGGTGACCGCGTCCATCACTGGGACCCCGCTGGCACACGGAGGTGTCCCCAACATCGCTTCCCACCCATGGCCTCCCAGAGCTGAGCTTTTCCTCTCTGCGCCACCTCCTGGCACCCCAAGGCTCCCCCTACGCAGATCCGACTCCCCAGGAGGAGAAGCATCCATTAAAGATGCTCCAAAATCAGGTAATATTTCAATTCTCACATACCGACTGTTCTCACTGGTTTGTTGCTTCCTTAACAGCATTTTAAAACCATTTTCTAACCTTTTCAGGCCCTGGCTTGGCCATGGGGCGCAATTAGCAGGCAGGCTATGTGGAGTTACGAGTTTAAACGCTTTTCCCTCCCCTCCCCGCTTTTCTTTTGGGAAAAAACAAGCAAAACAAACCCAAACAAACCCAAACCAGATGTGGCCTGCGCAGCGCAGGGCTTGGTGGGAACCGCGGAGATAAACAAGGCCGGGCTCGTAAATGGGGCCTGGTGAGCTACGGGGAGAGGAGAGGGCGAGGACAGGCTCTCGCTTTCAAAGAATTAGAAAAATGTGACGCAATTCCTGTAAAAGAAAGGGAGAGAGAGGGAGAGCAATGCGGGGAATGCCACAAAAGTCATGTAGGCAAGAGGCTGCAGCTGGAAACAAGTGATTTCAATCAGCTGCTATTCAACTCCTGTCAGCTCTGATTTACTGCCCTCAGCCAGCTCAGGTTTTGGGGGGTTCAAGGGTTAGGAGGTGAAATACAAGAGTGGGTTGTTTGAGGAGTGAAGCAATGCAGGAATGGGGCTCTGCAAGCCCTCCCTGAGATAAACCGTGGGTGTTGTGTCGGATCCACCACCCGCATGGGCTGGCAATGGGGCTGGCACCCGGCCCCACCGAGGGTTCACATGGATTTGGGGGGTCCTGGCAGGGTCAGTGTTAACCCAGGCTGGTTTTGGGTGGCCCCAGGGTCAGTCCGCACAGGCCCATTGCAGACCATTGGCACTGGGGTGGCTCCAGCTCAAACTGGGATGTCCCAGACCTGAATTAGTACAAAACACAACTGAAAGGCTTGGAGAAATTCAAGATGTGCTGTGATTAAACGGGACGTGGTCTGCAACGGCGGAAGAAGCAGGACGAGCGCAATGCGCCTCTATGTTTCCTTCACCCCAAATCCGCTGCAGCACCAGCACCCAGCTACACAAAGGGGTTCCCTAAAAGTGATGTATTTCAACTGTGTCACTCTCACACATAGCAAATAACTCCCACCATCTAAAAATGACAAAATTACTGGCAGTATCTCACCCCTCTCAGATCACCGCTAATATATTCAATGCAAACAGTTCCAGTAGGGCTGATAGGAGCTTTCCACAATTAATTAGTCCGGCTAAGTACCACGCAACGAAGAAAATTAGAAAGAAAAACTATCTTCCCAAGCACAGAGATACCTGGGTGTTTGCACAGCTCCCACCTCAGTGGCACATAATGGTCTGCAGTCTCTGATCCTGTAATAACTCTCTCAGCCATTAGTATTGCTAAAACGCTCCCCGGCTTTGGCTTTCGGCAATGCCAGCCCCGAGGTGCAGAGCAAATGTCTCCGTGTGCCACCGATGAGGGTCGCTCGGTCCTGTTTACCCAGGGATCCATCGTTTCGCTCGCGCCCGAATCGCGTCCCCGCTGTCTTTGTTCCTCCTGTTTAGCACTTTGATTTGTGCGGCTCTGCTCCGAATCTCCCTTGCAGCTTGTTGACTTATCACTCATCCCCCCGAGCTCCCATTCGCTCTTCTCCTGACAGCTCTGCCTAATGTACTTATTCATTCAATTTAAATAAATCGAACGCGGGCCTATGACAGCCGATAAGTGAGTCACACAAGAACAAACAGAAAGGAAGCACTGCAAATAGTCAAATGTCAAGTAGGAATGGAAAACTGTCCCTACAGCTCCAGCGAACCTTAGATGTCTAATATTTATGGCCAATTGATGTCATTAGAAAGTAAATAAGCCCTCTTATGCTGCATTACAAAAGATTAACTGCAAGCAATGGAGTTTAAATAGCACAGATAAGTGCAGATGGAAATAAACCTGTTTAAAGCTGGAAATATTTGCTGAACCTCCTTGCTGCTTTTAAGATAATTGATCTCTGTATATCTGTATTGAATCTCACCATAAAAGCTTTGAAACGTCTTCTGGCAAAGCCGAGCTCGCTGGTGACTCAACCTCTCCTTATCTCTGCGGATTGCAGAGGGTTTTTTCATTCCTCAGCATCCTGGGGGGGCACACGGGTCGGTGTCAGCACGCCTTGGTCCCAGAACGCTCAGGGCTGGGGTCCTTCACCCCCCGACAGAGCCCAGCCCCAGCCCGGACCCCCTGAGCGAGCGCCAGTGCCTGTGACTCACTGCACCCTGCCCGGCTTCAAAGGATGTCAGGAAAATAAATAGTCTTAGATTATTGAAGTGTGCTCCAGCTGCGGATCTTTGGAAACAGCCCTGCGTGAGAGGTATTAATGAGTTACAATGTGCTGATAAGGAGAGAAAGCCAGAGAGCGAGGGAGAAGTGATTTACTTCAGAGTTTTGCTTTCTGTGCCCACACTGATCTGCGGAGCACGCTCCCGTCCAGGGCGATGCTTGTTCTGACTGCAAACCCATTGGTGTCCCTGGGTTGGGACATCTGCCTGGGGCAGCACCGCAGCCCTGTGCCGAAATGCACCTCTGGGTACCTGTGCCAAAATGCAGCCAGGGGTTACCTGGCTGAAATGCACCCATGGGTTATCAGTGCCAAAATGCACCCATTGGTTACCTGTGCTGAAATGCACCCATGGGTTATCAGTGCCAAAATGCACCCATTGGTTACCTGTGCTGAAATGCACCCATGGGTACCTGGGCTGAAATGCACCCATGGGTTAACCTGTGTCGAAATGCACCTCTTGCCAAAATGCACCCATGGGTTACCAGTGCCAAAATCACCCATGGGTTACCTGTGCTGAAATGCACCTCTGGGTACCTGTGCCAAAATACACCTATGGGTGAGGGGACAAGGGGCCAGGGTCCACACGTGTGCACAGGGAGGCCAAGCATCGCCGGGCACAGCCGTGCTCCGAACCTGCAGTGCCCGTGTGGGAGCGGGAGGCCGCGGGGCCCAGGCAATGTCAGGCATCGAGGACAACTGCAGGACCCCGTCCCCGCGGCCCCCGTGCCCGCCCGCCGGGCACCATCTGCAGCCGGACTCCTCGCCAAGTCGGCGCGGCACCACTTTTCCACTGCAGAAACATTTATTTGATCCTACACCGCTGCTTTCAGGATGATTAATCTTTGCCCGGCTGTGTGTTTAGGCTCTCCATAAAGGCAGGTGCATGTGTTCATGTGCTGCTGCTGTCAGGGCTGTTAATGTAAGCGTCTGTTTTACAGCCCAATTGACAGCCGTATTGTTCTGGCAGGGTTACAGCTCTGACATGTGGAATCAATCTTTTTAACCTGTCAATTAATCAGTGGGCAGCTGTCAGCCCGGCTGAAAGGCCTGAAGGACAGTGCCCTTTCAATGGATTATACTGGATGCTCAGTGGAGTAAAATTGAACGCTTCAGTCTCAAGAAACTCTCCCTGCATCCAGAGCGACGCTCAATCTCGCTTTGACTGCGAGGAGCCAACGCCAGGCCCTGCTGCCTGAACGCGGGCAGAGAAGGATGAGGGCACCCGGGCTGTGTCCGATGGCTGGCAAAAGGCATCCCCGAAATACCCACGGGCACGGCTGAGCAGATCCCTGCCTCTCTCTCCAAAGAGCACGGCCGGGCTGGGGGTGCTCCTAAGACACAAATCTGCTTTGAGGGGTGTCACAGACGGGTCCCACAGCCCACCCTGGGATGCAGCAACCCCGGCTCTTGTCTGCAGCCTCTTGAGCCCCAGATGAGTCCCTCAGGGCTCAGCTCCATGCTCATGTGGACTCCAGCATCACCATCCTGCAGCTCCCCGTGCCACGCTCTGAACCCCAACACCAGGAGCCCCTCCAGGTAATTTCCTCTGCAGTTCCCATCTCATTTCCTTCAGGGTTCAGGCTCTCCCATGGTTTCCTTGCTATTTCCAAGGAGCTTTCCCATAGCAATGAACAGAAATGGCACCTGAGGGAACCGTTGCTGGTTTCTCCCCCCTTTCCTGCAGCAAATTGGGATTCTCTCTATCGCCTTCGGAGCAGACATTGGGAAGGGGACAGAAAACCTCCCCCTCACAGTGACTCGGCATGGCCAAGGTCCCCTGGCAGCGAGCGGCTTGGAGGAAACAAAAGCATAACCTTGAAAATCGCTGCATTTCCCCAGTCCCTTCAGCCTAATGTACTGTGGTGCTAGTTGAGCGGCCACTAATTTGATTCATATGAGAAGCTTGACCTTATTCCACCAAGTGTTTTCCAGCCCGGATTTCTCTAACTGCTTGTTTATAGAGAGTATATGGAGCATTTTATGTTTTTTCAGCTGTTTAGGAACTGGGTTTTTTTAAGGCGGTCCTAAGAGAGCAGGGTACAAGTCCTGTCCCCCCGTCCTCACAGCCATTGGGGTGCCCAGGACCACGGTCCCTGCTCTGGGGCTGGGAAGGGAGAAAGGAGAATTTATTTGGTGGCTGCATCATTACGTGGAGGTGACTCCAAATGCCATTATCTTTGTTTAGCACAAGCAGGGCGCAGTTAGCGCGCTCGGGTAATCTATCTTAGCATCAAAAAAAGCTATGAAGACACAGAAAAGCTCTTCTCCAGCCTTAATGTCTCAGAGCCATCATTTCCTCAGCTGAGGATGGGCAGGGCCCTGGGTACCAATGCCTTTCCTGATGATTTTAGATGATTGATCTCTTTAAACTGCTTTTTTTCCTTGCTTGCCATGCAGACACGGCTAGATTGAGCATTTATGGATTATCCCCACGTCAGATGGCTTTGGACAATTAGTCACAAGCTGAGGAGTGCCCTCATGGATTTTGGCAAGGGCAAAACACGAAGGAAATTGGGAGTGTGCAGGTCTGGATGCCAATCGCGCATCAAGGGACGGCAAATCGCGAGGTGGGAGGCAGGCGCTGGCCGTTTGTACACAACACCAGCGATGATTTGCTGCAGGATCCCAGGGAAGCCTGGCACAAAGCAGTTTGAGCCTGGCAAAAGCACAGCAGCACCTTCAGGGGGACGCTGGGTGCCAAGGAGGAGGATGCAGGGGAGGAGATGTGCAGCGAGAGCCGGTCTGGAGTCAACCCTCAGGAGGGAGCATTGGCTCCCAGGCCTCTGCCAACAGCCTCCTGCTTCCACTTGATTTATTCTCACGTTGCACTGCAGGAAATAGAGAAATATTATCTCCTGTTTACCACTGCGAGCCGAGGTGAAGCGCCCTGGCCAAGGTCACGGAGCCAGCCCGGAGCACGAAGCAACCGAGCCCAAGCCCCCCTCGCGCTGCCCCCCGTGCCCCATCGGATGCTCGCACAGCGGGAATGGTGCCCCCAGAGCTTCCCACAGCCCCTTGGTGAAAGGCACTGAGGAAGAGTAAATAGTAATGGAAATATGTTCATCTCGGGCCCTGTTATAAAAGGCAGCGAGGCCAAGCGCCAAATGCCTCCTAATTTGCACCTGACTCTTTTAATCAAATTGAGCTTTCAGCCCTAATCCTAAACCACGCTTTGCAGGAAGATTATTCATCAGGAGGAGCAGAAGCTCAGAGGAGCCATTAACGCCCATTCTTTTGATAGGGGAAAGGAGGTAACCTGCTCCACAGCTCAGCTTGTGCCTGCATCCTTCCCAAAAACCCTGCATCCCCATCTCTGCCAAACCTGCCCCTACCACGATGCCCCTCACTGGTACCCATTGGCTCTGCACATGGGGGGTCCTCAGCTCTGTCCCCTGCTCCTTCGTGAGATCTGGACCCCAAAGTGAGATCCTAAGTGACGACTCTCCTGCTATCACCCCAAAATGAAGCCCTAGGCCACATCTCTCTCCTGCTATCACCCCAAAATGAAGCCCTAGGCCACATCTCTCTCCTGCTATCACCCCAAAATGAAGCCCTCTCCTGCTCTTACGCTTGCTGACTTGGACAATGGTGTTGCACCTATGGGTAATTTAGATGCCAAACATCCTCTCCTCCAGACCCAGAAACAGGAGGATTTTAAGGTGAAATTGTCAGCTCCAAGTGAGTTTACAGAGCGCCTTTAAACAAATTTTTACAATAATAATTCCTCGCGCAGTGTCTGCAATAAAAAGACAATAGATTAGATAGCCATGGAGTGAGCCCGCGGTTGTAAATCACTGGCGGGGCCTCGGCGCTGCTTTGCAAGCATCCTGCACTGTGCCTCGCATGGTTTATGGTGCCATCCCCGTCCCTGCATCCCCAGAGTGAATTACAGCCTCGCAGGCAGCGGGTGGCCATCTATTATCCTACATGTAAACAGGTATTCAAATAGCAGCTCAGAGCCTTCTCCCTGGCATTTAATCATGCCTGTAATCTAACCCCAGTCCTTGCCAAGGTCACAGCTCTGATTGCTCTTTCTCCGGCACTGCGGGTTTCAGTCGCAGCGGTGACAGCCTCAGACGAGCTGATTGCCCCCCAGATTAACTCTGATGCTCTCTGCAGAATAATTCAGCAGCGACATGGTCTAATCACCACCCCGGAACCCATCTCCATCCCCAGGGCAGGAGGGGAGGCTCATGGGGAAGCCATGGGTGCTCAGAGCATCCTTTGGATCCACCATGGGCAGAGACTTTCAGCCCTGACACCCCCTGCCCATCCACCTGTGCCTCAGTTTCCCTCCCAGGACACCACGTCCCAGCTCACAGGTATGGGGAGATGTGGTTTCTGCACAGTGCAACTCACAGAGCATCGCACTTGACACAAACACTGCCAGATCCTGTGCTGAGCTGAAGTCAACGGGATATGAAGGTGCTCAGCAAAGCCTTGGAAAGGATCAGGTCCTCGAAGCACAATCAATAACCAGTTCATCATTGCCCCGCTTCTCTTTCCCCCATGATGCCTTTCTAAACAGCAGCTGAGAAATTCCTCAGTCACTGGCCAACCAGCAGGCAGTAAATCAGCAGAATATAAAGATGATTTTCATTTCCATTGGGCTACTCGATTTTTCTCTCTAAATATTTCAGGGGAGCTCGATTCATGGCTTCTCCTTTGGCGTTAAAAGAAAATAATAATAATTTTTTATTTAAAAGGTAGAGAGCAAAGCCCCGAGCACCGGGGCCCTCTGTATTGTGTTTCAAATGGTTCCCAGCTTCATTACTAGCTCTAAGCAAGTTCTGTATACATCACCCAGTTTAATTCAGCAATATCATCAGTGTCAATGGGCATCCAGCGGCTGCCGGCTATTGGTCATCCGGACCTGACACAAACTCAATAAATACTCCATAACCCCTGACAGCCGCGAGCAGATTAGCCCAAAATGAACGATTGCACAACCAACA
>NW_010160645.1:117194-118123 GCF_000695765.1 Mesitornis unicolor | reverse complement strand
ACCAAACCCCCGCCGTGAGTGATGGCCCCGCGCCGAGCTCTGACCACAAGCGAGATCAGGGGAAGAATGATTTTATACTCGAAGAAAAGAATTAGAAGGGGTGGCTGGAGTGATTGCAAAACCTTCCCCGGCTTCTCCCTCCTTCCTGCCCCGCCGAAAGCTGCGGCCAGGCCCTCGCTGCGCGCCCACCGCACCATTGCAACAACAGCAGCAGTGGCTTTTATTATTCCATACATTATTGATGTTACCATCGGCGGCTTCAGTGCACGTCCTAGCGCATTATTGCTGTAAATTATTATTTTTAAACTCTTCGGTGAGACTTTAACCGCGGCTTCAAAATAAGCACTTATTTACAGGGAACGTTTTGCAAATGGCTTTGAGGGCTCTAGGTGCTCCAGACTGAGAGCCTCCGCCGCCCATTTCGGAGACCAAAGCTCAAACCACAGCACTCAGAGCTGTGCTTTCCTTCCAGAGAGCAGGTTTTGGCTCCCAGTTGTGCTGCCCAAAGCCGTATCTACAAGATAACATGAATATTGTGTTATAATAAGAATAAGCTGTGCTCAAATCCAGCTCATCTCCCCTCTTGGAGCCTGTGGACAGCTTTAGGTGGGGTTATTTGGGTCAGGTACTGGACAAGGTCTTGGAAATTCGGAGGAGCTGAACCCCTGTGTCTGTTGCAGTCCCACATTGCCATGGGCAAGTACCTTCCAACCAGATTTTTACCATTTTCAGCTTCCAGTAAGACCACAGGGGGTATCTATGTGCTGGAAACCTGGCTCGGTGCAGCCGAATCAGAACGGACAGGCCACGTCCAGCTTTGAGCTGAAAGTTTCCCCATAGGCTGGTGAAGACATTTCTCACTCTGCTTAGGCACTTCTGCCCTTTTTCTGCAAAATCAGACAGTTTTTGGCTGGACTGCCTCCCCCACA
>NW_010160645.1:115996-117165 GCF_000695765.1 Mesitornis unicolor | reverse complement strand
AGCGACCTGGTGCAGAACTGGCTCTAACACCTCCCATTGCGCAGCCGACGCCGCTGCCTCTGCCCAGCTCCGTGCTCCAGGACCGACCCCTGGCACAGCCGCAGCCCTGGCCCGAGCTGGGTCCTGCGTGCACCGCAGCGAGGCAACGGCAGGATAACACCACCCTGCTTGTTTTATCATGTTCCTTGCTGTCTGCTCAGAATCTGTCATCGTTTTCACTACTCTGAATAGCTGTCACTCCAGTTTTGGCTCTAGGATCCTGTTTTGATTCCAGCCCTTATCGAGTTTATCTAGAATCCTTCTGCTCATTTAAAAGGGGGGAGAAAAAAAAACAACCCACCCCAAAAAAAAAATCTCTTATTGAAAGTGCTTTTAGGAGTTTGTCTGAGTCGGCTCCCAAAAAGCCCTGCGTGGGTTTGATGCACTCCAGCCCAATCACTGTCCCCAGATTTGAAGAGCTGTCTGGATCAGGGGCCCGACAAAGTCTTTCAGAGTAATGTGATTTGCTGGAGAGCCACGGCGTAGCTTTGCAGAAACACTGATGCTCCCGCTGCCAGCTTAAATCAGATACCAGCCTGACCTCAGAAAGCAGTGTCTTTTCCTATAAATTTTGGCATCACATTGAGTTACATCATTCGTGCTGCATTATGTGCTGTTACAGACAAGAAGTCACACAAGTTAATGTGGCATCTGGCTGGGATTTAAAGGCAAATGCACGAGCCTGGGGACCCCAACGCCACCTCGGCCCCGGGACGCCTGCGGCTGCTCCGCTGGCCTTGTCCCCAGCTCTGCCCCGAGAGGACAGGGGTGAATTTCTTTGCAGGTAGAAGTCCCCTTGTTGACTCCTGAAAGGCTTTTCCTCCCCCTCCCCTGCCTGTTTTTGACAAGGAAGATGATCAGCAATTCTTCATCTTTTGGAGGCAGAAGCTCGCTGACTAGAGCTCCATCTGGGGGCACCATCTGGGGATGCCACCGAGCCTCGGCAAGTGCGAGCGCACTCGGAGAGGCGGTGGGCGACGGGGGAGGCCCTGCTCCATCACCCCGGTGCCCTGCTCCGTCACCCCTCGGCCCCACTTTGTCAACCCCTGCCCCGCTCCATCACCCCCCGGCCCCGCTCACAGCCTGCGAAGGGCAGGACCTGGCTCTGTATCACATCAGGGCTGTGTGAG
>NW_010160645.1:115576-115920 GCF_000695765.1 Mesitornis unicolor | reverse complement strand
GCACGTATGAGGACACGTGTTGGGTCACCTCTACATGTGGACACGCTCTCACACGCCTGTGCCTGCCGGGCTGCCCTCACCAGACCCAAACTCATCACCACGACCCACGTTGCCATCGCAGCAAAGCGATTTTCCATCACGCCGGCAGCTCAGGACCCCCTTGGCTGCCCACACCCCTGCACCTCAGTGGTTTCTCACAGCCCAGGCTCCCTCACAGGACACCCCCACGCACCCACGGGCACATGGATCAGCCCTTGGTGGCCGCAGGAGCCGTTCCCATTCCCATTTGCTTCCCAGCCCGTGACGTGCCCGACTGGCAGGCCCCGCGGAGGGGGAACCACACC
>NW_010160645.1:112338-115545 GCF_000695765.1 Mesitornis unicolor | reverse complement strand
AATTTGCTCCTAGCTGCTTTACAGAACCCCTCACCAATTAACCAATTAGTAGCTAATTTAATTTGCTCGATCAGGACTGCAGCCCACCGCGTGCCGCCGTGGATGTGCAAGGGAAGCGCTGCCTCCGCTTGCCAAGCGCCGGGGCCGCCCCAGGGCAGAGCCGTGTGTGGGAAGGGGGGCACGTTCAAAAGTGGCACAACCCAAATTCTGACCCTCCCTTCCCCAAAAGGCCGAGGCAAACGCTCGTCTTTGGCCTCAGAGAAGGCAATGAATACCTGCTTCCCAAATCCAGCACTGCCCATCCTCGCCTCCTGTCTCGGGGAGATGCTGCAAGCAGAGACGGCTCCCGAGCAGCCATTAATCCTCAAAACCTGGTCCAGCCTGAGCGGGGCTGCAGAATTTTGGCTGGTTATTTTGGCTTTTTGGGGTGTTTTTTTTAATGAAGAGAGCTGGAAGTGGCATCATCCAAGTATTTCATTTAATCTCGCACAGCGATAAAATATTTCATGTCGGTACGAAAAGGCTCCCTACTTTGAGTCATTTTCCTTCATTTAATCCCAATTTTTAATGTTCAATTACTGATTCCATTATATTTTACACAAGTTCTCACCGCTTTTTGCTCTAATATAGGGGGAAAATAGAACCATTCTGGCTTTCCCAAGCAATTCAGGACAGACACGCAGAGACACAGATCACCTCCCAGGTTGTGTGGGCTTAACTCCAACCCTCGTTGCTCAGCCCCAACGCTCGTGTTTCCTGCTGGGCAGGACACGCCAAGATCTTGCAGACTTGGTGGGACGGGGAAGGGACGATGGGTATGGAGGACAAAACCCGTAATATTACGAAGCACCTGGTGAAAAACTCCAAATGGACGGCTGCGTTTTCTGTCTGCCTTGAAAGAGTTTTTCACTATAATTGTAATTGATGTTTTCCTTCGTCCTTGTAAAATGGTTTAGTGGTTTGGAAATGATTTAAAGGAGGAATAAATATGCAAAAGCGGAGCAGGTTTCTGTCAGGATGCAGCTCCTTTCTCTGCAGATGGACTGCGAGGCACCTTGCGCAGATCGATACCCTTAGGGAACAGATAATTTTGTCTAGCTTATGTGACATCCTCCGAGCATTTGTGATCTAACGCGAACCCAGCCAAAGTATATTAAGTGTTGGGGGTGTTTCGTTAGATCAATTTTAGGCCAGCGCTGCTGGAAACTCATCTGGGGAGGGTTGGATCCTGTCTGCTGGCTTGGAGAACAGAGCTGTCTTAATTTCCCCTACTATTTTTCAGTTAGGAGAGACAGCTAATGAAGGAGTATAATTGCATGCATCCAGAGTGACTCACGCGTTTTACCTACGTGCTTTAGAAGCTGGGTAAAACATCCCGCCCTCCTCGCCAATCCGAGGGAAAGGATCTTCCTGCACAGTAAACTGGAGGAGACTACGGAGAATGCAGTTTACAGGGGATGAGGGGGACAGTGTAGGGAGCAGCTCACCCCGAATACCTCAGACTGCCCTAAAAAGGGCCATTTTCAGCTCTTTAGGAGTGAACATCACTGAAGCCCTCCCGGCCATGCCGTGAGATTCATGAGATAAGAGCAGCAGCAGCAAACCCAGAGACCCCAGGTCCCACCAGAGGACCCAAGGACTGACCTGGGACCAGCCTTCCCATGGATGTCACCTCTCTGTACCACAGTGACCGTCCCACAGATCACTCAGAGGGGATCAATGAGATCCCCCATGCTCCCGAGGTGAACTCCCCATGTGAAATAACCCGGGTCTGGTGCTTTGTCAAGGACTGGAGGGCGCGTTCAGACAGGCGGGACAGGGAGCTTTTGGATGGCAGCAGGCGAGTGCCTATGGAAATGAGCACAGTAATGGAGCAGAGTTTGTCACTGAGTGGGATTTACTGTACAATTAACAACATTAAGGCACCTGGGTGTCTCTATTATTTTAAATCTAAATAAATAACTAAACTAATGCTACTCTTCCTAGTTGTTTTTTGTAGCATAGCCAAGGCCGAAGTACTTAACCAAAACTAACGAGACTGGCTCACTGAGGACCAGCGAGACTCACGAGACAGCTCCATGGGTTATATCTACAGATGGAGACCTTCCAGATGTGACTGTGATCGGTCATGAACACCAACCAGGAGAGCAGAGCAAACAACCGCGAGCCTGGCCCCAGCACTCACACGGCTGGAAGTGCCCTGCAGACACCACCTCTGTGGAACGACAGCTGCGAAATCTCACAGCTCATCCCGAGATGGTGCTGTTATTGTTGTTGTTATTATTATTATTATTCTTTTAAAAAGTTACTTCTGAAGACTGCTGTGCTGGTGACATTCCCTTCAAACTGCAATAACCAACCTGTCACAGCCTACAAACGCTGACAATACAGCACCGTGTGGGGTTGACTTAATAAACCTCATTTACATTCATTTTGATTCGCTCAGGCATTGAAAAACATTTCACGGGGAAAAAGAAATAAGTAGGAACCTCTCCAAGCTGACATGATGTTTGCTGATATGATACGAACGGACTTAATAGCAGCACGTATGAGAACATGCATTCCTTACAATATTTGCAAATGGGCTTCTCTTTTTATTTGCTTGCAGTATTCTTGTCTTTTATTCTTCTCTTCCGTGCTGGTGTTACACGGCCGGGTCTGTGTCACCCACATTGTCCCAGCACCCCTGGCCCCGTGCAGGATGGGAGCTCTGCAAGACACCGATGGGTTGATCCTTGCTGTGGTTTTTAATCCATAACCAGAGGCTCTGCTCCCCACTCCAACATTTCCAGTGGTCAAAGCCTGTCTGGTCCTGAATGTGGGACCCTGAGCTCAGCCCTGCTGGAGTGGCCAACCCCCAGGCACAGCCAACAGCCACTGCACGGCAAAGGTGGCAATCGGCCTCTCGTGCTGCCCTGGATGAAACACATTCCTGAGCTCTGAGCCATAGTTTTGAAATCTCCCCAAAGCTGCATTTTCTTGTGCTTTGTATATCCCTTCCTTAAGTTTCCGGCATGCCGTGCATCCCTTTCCTCACACCACACACTGGTTCTGCTGCAGATGTGTCACTGGAGCTGCACCGCAGCCTGCGCGGCATCGGAGAAAGCCCCCAGGGAAAGTCAAGAGCATGAATCACCACCGGGCTAAAAGTTTATCTTACCTTGAAGAGTGATAAACACACAAGGCTCAGTGTTTTTGTTATTTCTG
>NW_010160645.1:83329-112307 GCF_000695765.1 Mesitornis unicolor | reverse complement strand
TCCTGCTGACACTGGTTTAAAATAAAGCTCCTCTTGATTTACATCTGTCTAAGATCAAGAATGGAGCAGGACGGGTTTTAGCAGAAAAGGATTCTGCAGATGAACACATGGGGCTCATTTGGTTGCTCTTATCTGATTTACATCACGGAGACAGACAGTTTAATTTCAAGCGCTGGCCCTGAGCAATTGAGAACAGGGCAAAAAAAAAAAACCAACCCCAAACCCTGAAAAGTACCACAATCAGCAAGTCAGAGCGGTGTGCGGGGCTGGGAAACTCCGGAAAGCGGAAAACAAGACCAGCAGATGAAAACCAGCGCAAAGTGGCAAGGTTTAGAGAAGATTTCTTGCAATGCACGCAATGCAACGGCACTAAAGGAGAAACTCGGAGCTATTGGGAGTAACTGCAGCTTCCCCCATTGCATACCATGTGTGAGCTGGAAGTAAGGATGTCATGAGAGATGGGAAACACAAGCACTGCTGCGTCGCGGTGGGACGGTGTCACCACGACACAAGGCAGCCCCCTCGGCCACCAAATGATCTTAACCAGGGCAGGCTGCAGAGAAACTGCACCTACACAGCACGGATCTGCCCCTGCACCCCTGCCCATCTCCCTCCCTGCTCCACAGCCACAGTTGTGGCTGGTTTTACAACCTCCAAGATGTTTCCAGTCAAACACCCGGATGCGCTGTTCCCTCTCCCTCCTCTCTCCTTGCTCCCGCAGCCACCGCCTGCTCCAGACTTGGGCAAATTGACAAAGCAACAGGATAGGGAAAATTGAGTTGTATCATCCCCCCTTGGGGAGTCTCACTTTGCTGCTTGTATTTGAAAGCGCTCATTTCCTACATCTCCTGATGAGAGTTCCTATCGACCGCTGACCCCTAAATGCCCATGCGGATCAATAGTCCCAGTAGTTATTGACAGGGCTATCGACAGCTCTCCCTGTGCTGCAGAGCCAGGGCTGCAGCCGGCCACGGGCTGGCCAGACTGGGGATGATCCGAGCTGGTATCAACACCGCTGATGGAGACGGTTTACTGAGCACAGGGGGAAGATGCACCTGGTAAGGATGGGTTTCCCTGTTGTTCTACAGGGGATGGGGTTTCCCTTGCATGGCACCAGCGTTACCCCCAAGGCACAGCGGGCTTGGTGCTTTGCTAAGCAGTGGGTCCACGGCTGGGGTGAGAGGAGATGGGCAATGCCTTCCTGGCTCTATTCATGGGCTGCTGCAATGTATTCCTGAAAGCAGAGATTATTTCTGTCAAGACCTCATCAATAACCCACCACGAATGAACTCCTTCCCTGTCCCTGGCCAAGCCTTCACCCCCAAGAGTGTGAAAGCCTCTGGTCCTCCGTTCCTCACGGAGCAAGGTAAGACTCAGCCCACAAAGTAGGGCTCAAGAGCCCACATTCACCCCATCACCACAGACAACCATGGAGCCCACCCCAAAAGCATCACTGTCCCAGGACCGCTGGCTTTCCTGTGCACCCCCTGCCCTCCTCTCCCCTTGCTTTGCTCTCGCAGCAGCGCCGCGTGGAGCCGCGCAGGCCGTGTTTACTGTAAACCCTCCCGGCGCAGCCCCTCAGAGCCCACCACTCATCCAGGCGAGGAGCCGAGGGGAAAAAAATGAAAGAATATTGAACTTCTAATGCACTGTAATTACCAAATGATCCTATCTCAGAAGCAATGGAGCCCCATGGGATTTATTGCTGTATTAACAGTGGTTTTCCATTGCATTACTTAATGAATGATGTCTAGGCTAATAGCACACCAAAAAAGAAAAGAGAACACAACTCCAGTGTAATTATTATTTCTTCTAATGCAGCCACTTCTTACATAAATACCCATCTCTCTTTATTGGGTTGTTGTTTAAAAAATGTTTCCTATTAAATTGGCATCGGTGCGAGGCATGTATTATCGTTATTATTTTTAATTTTGCCGTACAAGGATATTTCCCCACTCCCCGACGCCTTCGCATACCAAAGTGACCGCTCGGTTCCCATCCATTCCCCCTCAGCTCTGCTACCTGGCTTCTCAAAAAAGCCGCAGACATCTCGGCCGCGCAAACAGCCGAGCCTCTGTTTATTTTGGTAGCCTCACAAAATATTTATGGAGAGTTATTCGAGCAGAAAGGCTGAATGGAGATCATTGCAACGTGTCAAATTAAAGAGTGCTTAATGCCGCCTAATCTCCCGGTAATTACTGCTGTGGCAGCGGCTGGCACCGGAGCGGGTACGGAGCTAATGACAGGCAGAGGAGCCGCGGTGTCAGCGCGAGCTGGGGATGGGGGCAGGTTTTGGTCATCGGCGGCTCCAACAAGTGCCTCATTTTCCATATTTATCAAAGGACCCCTCATCATTTTGGCATCCTCCTCACTCTCAAGTACCATCAGTTTTCTGTACAGTGGCAATGAACCAATGTCCTAAATACAGGGCTCGGTGCTGGGTACCGTGCGTGGGTTCATGAGGGACAGCCCATGGCCTGCAGAGCTCATCCTCAATTAAAACAGCAGCCAAGGATGCTTTATTATCTCCGTTGTGGAGCTGGGGAATTAATGTACCTAGAGACTGAGAGACCCAGCAAATAATAACAACAAATGCTACTTGGAGCTGCTGATGCTTATCTGAACCTGGCAGAGTTTGTCACACTAATTAGCGGGGCTGTGTCTGATGAGCTCTGCCTGCGCCTGGGGACGATGGAGCCTCTATGGGCATCCCGTGTTCAGATTTCGGCTGTGGTTTGAGCATCAGAGCCACCACTTGTGGGACACGCGGGACCGCGATCCTCACGGCTTGGCTCCGTTTCGTCCTTGACGGGGTCAGCAGCAAATTGAAAAGACAAGACACCACTGGCTCGATGGGTTTGAGGCTCAGCCTGTTTAAAAGATGTGTTTAGAAGTACCAAGTAGTTATTGGACACATCTCCAAGTAAACACTGATTTTGCTCCTTATGGACTCTTTTTCCTCTACTTAATCATAATCCAGGTTTTGCAGCAGCAAACCCATTGCCCTGGCAACAAGCTGCGATGTCAGGAGAAGTCGGGCCCGACACTGTCAGGGGGAATAAGGGGGAGCAGCCAATGAAGCCAGGAGCAAGGAGGATTGCTGTTTTGATGCCAAATACCCACCACCAGCCCCGGAAAAAGAGCTCTGAGCAATCCACGATGCACAGCCCCGGCCAGGGCAGAGCTGTTGGGCAGAAAACAGTGATTCAGCATTTCCCCCGCCATCAGCCGCTGCACAGCACCACAACGCTACGGCCACTCAACCCCTCGCGAATTTGCTACCTATGGAGATGCCTTTTCCCACTGCTGGCAGCGATCCCCCAGGAGCCCCCCGGGAGCTTTGGGACCCTCCCATGGGACAGGGCCTGGGGAGAGACCCCACGCTCAAGGCAGGGGGATACGGGAAAGGGCTGGAGGAGGGAGGGGGCTGAACCGGTCTGTTCCAGTTACCGAGCTCAGCAAGCGAGAGGTTCATCATTAACTGTCAACCAGCGGTTTTAATCAGCCCTGCTCCTCGGCGGAAGATAGATTTAATATCAAGGCACATTTTCAGAGCCATTAGTTTAATTATGACAGGTGTCTGCAAACTGGATGGCTCCGCTTTCAGGCTCTGAATGACAGCGTTTAATTCTCCGGGCCCACAGGGGCCATGAGGGTACTTTACAAAAATGAGCTTCCATTAAAGCGTAAGTGTTTCTTCCTTTCTTCCTCTCTTTCTTCTTCTCCTATACATACACAAATATATGCTTCTCTCCTCTTGCTCTCTCTCATCCCTGCGTGCTTCAGAACGAGAGCTGATCAGAAAATTGCCCTTTAGTAGAAGGCAAAATAATTTCCCTTGCCCATTAGGACTCGCACTGCGGGATAGCGAGGCTGTGCCCCCCGTTCTCTGACCAGGCAGAAGCACAGCAATTTGCTGTTTAACCTTTCCATTACCCATCTGTCTCCAGCGTTTTCCCATAAATGGGTAAATAAATAATGGCAAAAAAGGGAAGCTCTGGTGCCCGCGGGATGCTGCTTACCCCAACTCTCATCTTCCACCTCCACACCAGCACCGTGCCGGATGAAGAAGGCACCCACAGTGCTCATCCTCCTCAGTGTGCAGCTGAGATGGAATTTACTGATCAGAGCACTTCAGGTGCATCAATTTTAGGCACCAAAAAGCCTTTCCCTTCCTTGGTCCCTAAAACAGGAGACGTTTTACATGGCTGTGCTTGGGGTAGGGAGGGGTAAACCTATTGGGACTCGGGCAACTTTTGGGAAGTTTGGATTAGCTTTGATAATGGAAATGCAGGAGATCAGCAAAGAACAGGCCTCAGAGATCATGAAGTTTTATGAAAACTAGCAGAGGAGGAAGAAAAAGACGAGGTATGAACGAACATGGAAAAGGGGGAATAGTGCGAGCCTGTGTATTAATAAACACCAAAGACTCTGTACAAAAAGGGTCCCAGCCAGGGCAAAGGGTTCAGATGATGCTCATAAACCCGCTGCAAACAGGCTCATTTCCGCAGCTCTCACAAGACAGAATTCACCCAGACCAGGTTACCGCATCCCCGCCGTGCCCAGCTGCTCTGCCATCCGTTACCATCCCCGCCTGCCCTGCGCAGCCCTGCAATGAAATTGCAGCTCAGAATGTCCCCAGACAACGTTCCTCTGCAGGAAAGCGCCAGCCTGGCACGCTGCAGCGCTCCCCAGGCCCGGCTGGCTTTGAGAAGCGCTGACACAGCAGCAACCAGGACCTGAGCAGGTCCTGGCAGCTCCGCAGCCTCCCAGCAAGGGCAGCCCCACGCTGGGGTCTGTCAGCACAAGGAGCCCCCAGGGCCCTCAGTGCCGGCCCCTGCGCAGTCTGGAGCCTTTCGGAGCGTTTCCAAAAGGTCAAGAGGAAATATCGCTTCTGCTTCTCCTCAAGTCTGGTTTTGAAATGCTGAAGTCCCCAGCCAGCCCTGAACGCTGTTATGGCTCACTCCTAATTCGTGGGGTCCCTCGTTATCTCCACGTGTCCATGACCTCTCTGTCACGGGTTCGGGAGCTGATGAGCGTGGTTAGGACGTGCCACACTCACTCCACTGGTGACAAACCACCCCAGTCCCAGCATCAGCAGGGAAATGACTCCTCCTCAGCCCTCCCAGCCCCACTCCATGCAAAGCCACAGCATTTCGGGGCTACCCTGGTACAAACCAAGGCAAAGACCACTGATCCATGCTGATTTATGCCAGAGCGGTGTCTTGCAGGGACTCCTGGAGCCCTGCCTTGAGCGCTGACAACATTCAGGTCTTTTGGGAGCTTTCTGGGGTTTTTTTTGGCATCCATTTATACAATGAACTTGTTTAAGTGATGATGCCAAAGTCCTGCATGCAAAACTGGTCTAGACAGACACTGGTATTCAATACCTGAAGAGGTTTATAGACTTGCAGAGGGGTTTTTAAAGAGCACCGATGTGGTGGAGGCACCCAGCATGAGCCGTCTTTTCAATGGAAATCAGATGCACGATGTGCTTTGGGGTTTTTGCATAGCCCTCCAGCATCCACCCACCTCTTACATCCACAGCTGCTTTGTGAACATGGCCCGTGGGTGCTGGACTCCAGAAAGCCACTGGGATTTCATGGGAAAGAGCCATTTACAAGATCCACGACCAAAATTAACAGCAAAGTTGATCCAATTTCTGCATGATGTCCCAAATCCTTAAAAGAAGTGAACAGTGTGTCCCCCCCCTTCCTTTTCATCCTGTTTCAAGTGCCCTTGTCCCCCCAAAAAAGGGGTCCTGGCAGGTTCCAGCATAGAAGGGACGTGGGAGAAACAGCACAAGTTATTGAAGTCCAAGCACACAGAATTACACACATCCAAAACAAAGAGCATGGGAACTTGGCAGAAGCAGAGGGTGTTGAAGTTGCCATAACTCAAGAGCTGACAAGCGATGTGGGTTTGAAACGAGTATTTATTCTGGTATTTAATAACACAAACCCAGAGCGTGGAAACTGCTGCATCCCATTGTCATTGGTGCCTCCGAGCCGGTGGGGGCCGCGAGGACCCAGCGGTGCTGCGGTTCACATAACTCAGTGCCTTTCTCAGTGTTTTACATTGTACAGAAAAATACACCATCAGCAGGGAAAGGGATTCCCCGCTAGTTTCTGGGCTAGCGTTGTTTCTGAAACTTCGGAGCTCAGAGAGGCACTAAACAGCAGGGTCAGAGGCAGCCCACCAGCTCCCAGTCGACCTTTCATCACCACATCTCCAAAACTGCCCAGCTCCGCAGTGAACCTGACTCAAATCAGTGACGCCGGGGCTTTTCTCCCCATGTGGTGGCACCTCAGCAGCAATGGAGCTGTGCAGAGCCACAGATGGGCACGGGCTGGCACTGCATGAGGAGAGGATGCTCTGCTACACATAAGTCCCTCACTTCATCACTGAGGAAGAGAGCAACAACACTGAGCCTAAAAACCAATGGCCAGCAGCTCAGCAGAAGAGATTTCTGGTTTTCTTTTTCCTACTCTTGTAGCAATGAACCTGAGCTGGGGAATTTGGGTCCAGTTTTTATTTCAGTTTTTGTCCCTAAACACCCAGGGAGCAGTGAGCAGCACTGGGGTGGACCCAGGACACCGAGTGCTCTCACTACCGAGATCCTCCTTGAGTCATCTTTAATGCATGGGATGCACCACTGACCTCTGGGATCCTTGAAAGACTCTGGCCTCATTTTATAGTGCTACGAAGTGAGGGTTTGAGGTGAAATCATCACATCAGGTGCTTACTGCAGGCTCTGCTAACCCCCAAGATGTGCTGAGAAGAGCACGTTCTGCCCTGCGTCCTGGCATTATTTCAGGTCACCCTGAGATTAAGCAAATGTAAAACAACGCCTGTGTTCATGCCGAGTGGGTTGCTGCCTGCTTTTCTGTGCACGTTCAGTAGGCTTTTTGTATTTTATTTTAAATGCAAACCAAATTACAGAGTAGCATATCTCTGTCTTCCCAGTGAATACTGCTGCAATGACTAATTCGTCTAATGAACCCAACCCGAGCGAATGCAGAAAGGAGTCTATTGTTTTAAATGTGTGATAATGGGGAAGAAAGGGCTTTTATGACTCGTCATGATCTTTGAAAGCAAGCTCAGAAGTGGCTGGACAGAACAAACAGGAGGATTCCTGGGAAGGAGCTGCCTGCAGTGGGTGCCTTTCCTAGGAGATGGATTTGGTTTAAACTCGGGGAGATATTTTCATGTGCACCGCATGGGAAACATCCCTGTGGGGGCAGGCGGAGGAGCGGCCACCCTAAAAGAAAGCGTGCTCACTACAAAGTCAATATACAATGAAGAACACCCAAACCAGCACGATTTGACTGTGTTTTGGAGAAGAAATGATGGATTCAGTTTCCTCTTCTTAACCCACCCACTCACAGCATCGTCCGTAGGAAACTGCCCCACAGAGAAACCCCACTGAGGCACCAGAGCCTCAGCACCGGGCACCGCATCCTCAGACACTGGAGCTCAATTAACAGCAGGGCAAATTAACCCAGCATTAACATTAATTCTCACTTGTGCCCTCCAGAACCAGCTCGGAGAGCCCTAAACCCCGGGTTTGCTGGGTGAGCTTTACCTGCTCAGCATCCTGCTGGTACCAACGGCCACAGCTGGACAAAGGTAAATAAAACAAAGCAAAAACCGGTTGTCAAACTGCAAAGTGGTATTACCCAGCCCGTGTAAAACCTCTAAATGCTTTTGTGGAGAGCCACTGAAAGAACACATCGCTGTGGGTTTTTATTTCCTTCGTCTTAAACGCTATGAGGAGCAGCATTTGGACTATGCAGCCATCAAGTGCATTACCAAAAGAGAAGACCAGCATTAATATCCACACGCTGTCATCACAGAGAAATAAAACGCTACAGTTCCCAGGGCCTGGGAGATGCTCTCAGCATTACCACTTTTTGGCTGGGAAAGCTGCTTAAGCACACAAAGGGTCTGTGCTTAAACATTCAGCCTGCAACAAGGGATACACCAGAATATTCGTGAATCGGCTTTTCCAGGGCAGCAGCCCTTCTTCCCTTCCCCTTCTCCATAAAGAAAACACACAGACAATCAGCAAATTCATGAAAAAGCAGCTTCCCAAGATCTCACAAGGATTACAGCAATGCCGGGAAATAAAACTGCGCTGGGGAAATACAACAGCATTGAGATCAAGGATACGAGGAACCAGCACTGATGGGATAGACGTGGTCAGTGCTAAACCCTGAGCTGCTCACCACCAGAAGCCCCATTTATCACCCTGGAAAGGACTGAAACAGCGGGTTTTATGCTGGTTTTGTGCAGTCTGAGGTTCGCTGCAGTGGACACCTCAAGGAGATGCTCACCATAGAGCATGGACATTGAGGTCAGGACCGTTGCTTCTCAAATATGCACTGCTCATGGTGTGAGGGCTTTTATTACTGGAGAACGACACAAGGGAGCCACAGCAGCCTGGGGAGAGCCCTACTCCTTGTAGTAAGGGCAGGGAGCACTTACACACGGGTATGGGTCCATACAGACACCTGGGCCATACACAACCTCAATGCACACAGGTAAAATACACTGGGGACCATCACAGCAAAGGAACCGGCAGAGCAAAGCCTGAAAAACCCCCAAAGCTCCAAGAAAACACAGCCCCATATTATTATTTCTGTAGTATCTCATTATTTAAGTCAAAACACACCATTTCAAGAAGGCTGACTCAGGGCGTTTAATGCTTGGGGTTGCCAACGCCGTACGTGCGCAAACGCTTTGCAGAGCTCCTGATCGCCTGCAATTCACACCAAACCGTGGGGAGCTGGCACTTCAACCAGCCAGCCTGTAATTTCGTATGCAGCTCCCATTGTACTTCCTGCTTTCTGTTCTGACCTTGGTATTTCTGTGGTCCCAGACAGATTCAGCAAAACGGAAAAAAAAACCCCACCGTTTTGCTCCCCTGCAAAGCTGTTTCATCGCAGAAAACGTCGTGAATTTTTATGCCTGGTGGCAAAGACGCAGCCCGTAATCCAAGTGAGAAGCATTACCTGGGGCTCCCTCGCAGAAACCATCGGGAATTGCCTTAAGGTCAAGCTCTGGCTCCAGGAGGGACGACGCCAAGTTTTACAGCCTGCAAGCGGTCACCTTGCTGCTCTTGTCCATTTGTCTGTCGCTGTGGTTAGAAAAGAAAATAAAAACAACAAAAAAATAAAATAAAAAGACACCTCCACACAACTACAAAGATCAGCTCCCCAGCAAGAAAGCCCCAATACGTAGGTCAGAGTTTCCTGCTAAAACAACCCCCCTCTCAGTGTAATTCCACAGGCCACGCTAATTATTTTTAGGGCAAGCATAATAAAACCCAGGTGATTTGCCTTTAGCAATTTCTTCTTATCTTGCACAGCTCCGGATCATTTACCCACACAAGCAATTACAGCGAGCCCCGCAGTTCCCAACCAGGCATCTTTTGTGCAGTACACAGAGGTTAACGCGCCCCTGCACCACCGAAATGCGGGCATCGGCTTGCGGTTGCAGGACGGTGCTGGTGACACCATTACAACATCAGCAAAACAGGAGGTTTTCCACTGGGAAAGAGGAAAAAAGCTTGACTTGGGTCCCCCTTTGATGGGGAAATGTAAAAGGAGCATTGTGCAATGGGGGAAATATGGGAAAAGAGAAGTTGGTCCGCTCTGTAGTGCAGGGCACTTGTGGCTGCTGTTTAAATTGTGCGTCTCTCCGTAGGGTATTAAATGTAACGTAGGTTTAAGCTAACTCTGGGGTGCCTAAGGAGCAGCGACAGAAGACGTTTCCTCAGCATTTATTTATATCAAAATAGCTATTTGTATTGATGAAGTATTGGCTGTCAGGCTGCAGCAGAAAATCACTCCTGATCCAATAAAACTCGCAGCCTGTTCAGCTCTGCTCGCAGTAACCCTGCCCCAGCATTTCATTACCATTTCCAGACTGAGAGAACCAACCCGGCTTGATGGGAAGGGGAAATATCCACCAGCTCCATAGGACCCTACACCGCAGGGACGGCACTCGGTCCCAGTGCATCCCCGAATGAGCCATTTACAGAGGACGAGCCTGTTGTACGGCGTGAAAAAATAATTAAAAAAACCTTCAGAAGAGTTGGCAGCATAAAAATTTCTGGCTCTGTCGTCTCTCTGTTTCTGCGAGCAGCAAAAGATCCATAATTCTCACACTTAATGTAATTCCAAGGCATCTAAAGTGATTTACAGTCAGTTTACTCAATACTTTCAGCTTTATTTAATGTAACAGTTATGGCACATAAAAAGTTTATTGAAAATCCTTTGGGAGGATGATTAAGTAAGAAACAGTCATTGCTAATACCATTACAAGAGCTGAGGAGCAGGATCCCAGCGCTCCCGCACTGACCCCGATGATCCCGGGTCACATCAGAACCTGCCCTGTGCCCCTGGGGATGGTGTCACATCCCAGGAGGCACCGAACGGCCCCGGAGCCCGGGATGGGATGGAGGGGAAGTTTTGGGAAGGCGAGGGGGAGGAATTTCCCTCCTGCCAAGCCCATTTATGCTGTTATTCATCTCATATTGGCCATCTGTGAGCAGAGGGGTTGCTCTTGGGATGAAGATGGGGCGCGGATCCTTCCCCGCGGTGCCGTTAACTCCTCCAGCATCACCAGCCTGTTCGGCTCCTCCCCAAATGCGAAACTGCAGAAGCTGTTAATTTGCCTCAGCAATTAGCAAACATTACTTTTACTATCATTATAACTCCAATTTAATAATTGCCCACGCTGCTGGTGACAACACCCGTATCTCAACATCAATTTCTGTTGGGTATTCCTGCAGCGTTGGCAGCCCACCAAGGCTGCTTGAAACAACAGGAGATTCACATTTCTCTTACATACAGATATTTATTTACCCTGTCTTAAAAGGGTAGGAGACGAGCATAATTAATATTGCTCCAGTCACGGACCAAACCCATTTTGTCCACTGGTGTAAACCTGAAATGCTCCGGTCCCTCCCGAGGACACCAGGCGAGCGCTGGGTTTCTCCATCCCCTATGAACATGGGCTCCAAAGGCCGATTTCCAAGCTCCCAAACCTGCTTGAGCCCCCAGTCACAGCTCGTTTGTGATTCATCTGTATTTTCCAGGATGGGAGGGGAGAGCTGTGTCACAGGGGAGGTGGGAGAGCCAGCAAAACCAGTACAAACCAAATCAAAGCGCAGTGAGTAAACTGGAATAAATAGACAGTAAAAGAAAAACATGTTCCACATGTGCGCGTTCCATAAACAGAAAAAAGGTTACGTTTTTTAGATAAGGCAACTGTGATGGATTGTTTAGCTGTGTTTGTCAATCAAGTATTAAGGCTTGCAGAATTAAAATCAGTGCAGTTCAGAGACGGATTCCAAGCTCTCCAAAACATCAGGTCTGGCATTTAGAAAGCCATCAAGCTATCATCTCTAGACAGACAAACAGATAGATGGATGGATGATTTGGAGAAAAAGATGGAGACATTCTTTCAAGGCTCTTTTTAATTTTTTTTCCAAGAGATGATTTCCCTGTGCCAAGAATTCAGCCTGGGGAAAAGTCCAAGTGCAGCATTTCCTCCAGCTTCAACTGGGGCTCGGCCCAAACCAAACTTTGGCTGCAGAGACCCCGCTCTCGGCAGGGATGCGAGGTGTGGGATTTGGGGCCTGCGGCCCACCCGAGTCAGCACAACGGAGACGGGCACGGCCAGAGGAACAGACACCTGCCCTTGCCCCAAAAAGCCCCATTTACAGGTGCCCAAATGTTAATGCCGAACAGATGGGGGGAGAGGAGCCGCATTTCATGCTGGAGCTGGCAGAGCAGGCTCCAACAAGTCCACTATTGTCAGACAGAAATTCCTAGAAACAGATGCAGCAAATTCAGCGCTTTCGAGCCAGGTCTGAAGTTTGGGGTCTGCTGGGAGCCGGCTGTGCAGCTTATGGATTAATGTACTATTATTACATTACTCTTTAAGCTTCAAAGGTCTGCCAGGAAACCTAAGCCTGCTATCTATTGAATGACATTTTAAGAACAAATAATACATTAATATATTTAATTTGAGAATAAACACATACATTATAGGAGGGATTTTGTCTATGCTGATAAGTCAGTGCCTGACCTTTCCGCTGCAATCCCCGGGTGCGGGGCCATAGAGGACCCCTTCCAGGAACCTTTGCTATCGGCTGCGCCGCAGCCTTAGCGTGGGTCCTGCCAGCTCCAAACCGGAGCTGACAACGCTGTTTGGAAATGGGAGCTTAGCCGTAATTATCCCTTCGACACTAATCTACAGCTACACTAAATCTTGTTGCCTCAAATTAGTTAATCAATTAAGTGTCAAACCACAAAATGTTAGTGATTGGGGCCTGGATTTATTGCCTTGGAGCACGCTTCCATCTGCTGCTCGGGTTCTGCTGCTGGAGACTTTGGGGCAGGCGCTTTCTCCGTCTCATTAGGGAAGGGTTAACGAGGCCGGGCCGCCCTGCCCCGAAAATGGGTTGGGAATGCAAAGTCCTGCCCAAGGGAGGAATAACTGGGGTTATTGTATGGGTGCTGGGGGCTGGTTTGGACAAGGTGACCCCCAGAGGTCCCTCCCCAACCCCAACCGCTCTGTGGTGCCTGAGCCCGGGTCCTTACGTGCTCGATTTGGGTCGTTATCCATCACAACATCGAGTCACAAAGTCCCATTGCTCACATTGGAAAATCTGAGAAGCGATCAGTTTTGCTGGAAGTCTCTTCAGCTTCAGAGGGTTTCTTTTTTAGAATTTCAATGGGAAGATAAAACCGATAACTGAAACGCTTGGCTTTTTTCAAAAGTCGTGAAAATATTCAGCTTTGAAAAACATTTCTGGTCAGAAAATAAAATAGTCTGTTTTCTTGGAAACGGTTTCAAAAATAAATGTCAGCCTTTTAAGTGTATATTTGAAAGAGGAAACTGTTTTTTTAAAAAAAGAGTTCTTTAGATTTGTTTGTTGTTACTGAAAAACAACAACAGAAAAGACTTTTCAGTGGAAATTTCAGCTCTGGGTGAAAAGCTGCCTTTCATTCAAGTGATGTTTGGAAGAAAAATCTTCACCCATTCCAGCCCCGCGGGTGAACGTCTGCAGAACCGCGTGGCCGGGGGTCATCTCAGCCCCATTTACAACCCCCGGAGCCAAGGCAAGAAGGGCAAGAGATGAGCATTCAGTTCTGGGGTCCTGAGCCAGATGAGCGATGCTGGGCCAGTCACTGCCACGCTGGAGCCGATGACAGCGTCCTGCTCGTGGGCACCGGCACCGTCCCGCGTCGGATGCTCGGTGAAAACCTAAATACAAGGGCTGGACTTTGGGAAAGCCGGCACGGGACGACGGGGGAAAAGACTGCAAAAGAGAGGTTTATTGATCCCCAGTCGAGATTGATGGCACAATAAGAGCAGGAGGCGAAGAGTGATTTTGCTTTTGAAAACGTTGATGAATAAGCACTCAGGGGCAACAAATAGCTGGACTCACCGGATGATGGACGGCAGCAGGCGAACAAGATGCATTTTTATAAATGGGTGAAAGGAGAGGAGGACTTATTAAAAAAAATGAATGACCACATGTGGCAGGGATATGCCACTGGGGAGAAGCCAGCCATTGATTTATGTGCGCTACTGGCATTTGAAAATTCAATAATAACATTGACAAATGAGAGGCAAAGCTGGCCAGAGGACAGCACAGAACTTGGAGTGGAGAAAGAAAATGCCAAGGTCAGGAGGAAGGAACAGAAAAACATGCTTATGTTGGAAAGGTTTGGAGTTAACTCATCTATATAAAGACATTAAGAAAAATCACTCGGGAATCAGAGCTCTGTGGCAAGAACTGGGGAGAAGGGAACGGAGGAGCTGTGTTGTGCAGTGGATGTCTCCGTGGGGATATCCACTGCCTGGCATGGGACGCTGGGATCAGTTAATCCTCCCCTCCTGCTGCTGATAAGCTCGTGCCTAGCGCTCCCTGGCACTTTACCATCACATACCCGGCATTTTCCATGAACTGTTGGCAAAACACCCCATAGAGGAGCACTGCACCGCTACGCCCAGGCAGCTCACGGCACAGTTTGCATTAAGTGGCCAAACCGCTTGCACAAGGGGCATCTCCAGCACAGACCACAGCTCTGAAACACCCTGTGAAGGGCAGCTCATGGTCAGGGAGATAGGGGAGGGACGTGGTGCAGCCCAGGGGATGCCAGAGGGGTCCTTCGGACCGCAGCCAGGTTACGGCTGGGCAGTAAATGAAAGGGATGCGCTGCTGGCGAGGCTGTCACGTCCCATTGTGTCACAGCGCCTGAACGCTCCCCCAGCCCAAAGACGCAGAGAAGAGGAGTTGCAGCTTTATGGGCTGGGGAAGCCTCACTGGAGCTCACAAGTGGAGCATTTGCCTTTTCTTTTACCTGTTCAAGGAAGGACGGTACAAAACCCTGCTGCAACAACCGCTCCTGACCCACAGAGACCTCACAGGCCCACCGAAAAAGCAGTAATTGAACTCATCAAAGCCATCCCTGGCTATCACTTGAATCATACCTTGTCCTCACAAGCTTACAGAATTTAGCACGGCACCTAATGTTACCTTAACACTTGATCTACCTAATCGGCCTCCCCGTTTTCTCTCCTCCCTGTCCTCTGGCTCTGTTACAAATGGCACTAAAAGCACAACCGGCAGAGAGCCGGTGACGAGGACACCGGTGAGGATGTGGTAGAAACGCACTTTGCTCTTTCTCACCACTCCTGGCCTCCCTGCGGGCCTGTACTCATCTGTGAGGATGTCTTTTCTAAATGCTGGAAGGTCAGAGGTGCAGATGAACATAATTCTGTGTCCGTGTGCCGGGCTCGGGCGAAGGAGCAGCTTATTCAGTGATGGAGAAGGACCCCAGGGGTGTGGGTCAGGGCCAAACCACGGGATCTGTGCTTGCTGAGTCTGAAGGGAGGGCACAGACCCTGTCCTGGGGCTCAGCACAGGACTTTGCTGTTGAATGAAGCAAAGGGTTTCATGTGCAATTTGCAGTGTTAGGACAGCGTTTATCCCAGCGGGGACCAGCTTCACCCTGGGAGCAGGTCAAGCCCTCAAAGCAGGACTTTGGGTTTTATCCCTGTCCTTTTTGCAAATCAGTTCATTTCCATCCTGAAAGTCAGCTCCAGCTCCTCCTCATGGTGCTTTGCTCAGTTATACAGCCTGGTAAACCTCACTGCCAGAGCCAGCTTTACTTTTAAATACCATCTAAGATCGCGTCAGTGAATAGTGGATGTGCAGCACCGGCCTCTGTATTTTAGGATGTGCCCAAATTCCAAGCCAGCTCATCCTACAATGCCAGGCAAAGTCAGCGCTGGGTCCACCCTGCTCCAGCCAGAGCAACCTTTGGCCGAGTGATTTTGGGGAGATTCCTAAATGTGAGCCCAAAACACTCAGCTACAGGGGAGGCAGATACAGACAAACCAAACCTCCCTCTTCTGTGCTCCCCTGGCAGAAATGTCAATAGAAGGATTATGCATAATCTCATTAAAATTCACATTGCTGAGAACGGAGCCTGTATTTCTGTTGTGTCCTCTATATTTAGGCTCCATGTTGCTGTTGCCACTCAGCTCCTCTATATCCAGAATTAGGATCCTTAACAGTAACGAGCCACACACACACACACACACACATTTACTGTTTGCTCAGTGCTAAAGCTCTGAAAACACCAATATCACCTTTGATTCCTCAATCTGAGGATCTCAAAGCAGCACATGCAGGTAAAGTACCTTCTACAGGGAAGGGAAGTGAAGTACAGAGAATCTGCTGCATTCACCCAGGATTTATAGTGAGTCTGGATTAACACAGACATGGCTGGAGCCCCTTCCAGCTGCTGGCCGCGCATCTCCCTGCAGATGCAGCTTTACCCCTCTGAAAGTCTCCCAATAAGAGTTTTGTACAAATAATTAAGGTTGGCAAGGAGTGCCTGGCTCTCTCTGCTTGCTGAAAAAAATAAAGTTTGACATAGCCGAAGTAATTAATGAGGGAAAAGAGTTGAAAAAGGCAATAAAATCTCTGCGAGAACACCCTGGCCAACGTAATGCTGATTGCTGCCTGTGTCAGCAACGGGGTTTTGCAATCAAATCTGAACCGGTGCAGCTGAGGACAGCGCTAATTCAGAGTCTGGAGCAGAAAACCTACAGGCCTGACCCACAGCTGGTGTAAACTGGAGTCACTCTGGATCTGTCCGGAGCGTCGCATCCCTTCTCCCCCCATGGCTGGAGCAGCTTCTCAGAATCACTCTCGAGCCCATTAAAACAAAAGTAAGATGCTTCCCATGGTTATTACTCATTTTTATGGCCACGCTGTTCACAAATGACTGGATTTAGCTGTCAAATGTATAGAAAAGAAAAATAAAATCAAAGCGCCAGCCATCTGCGCCCCACAAATGTTTGTGTTTTCATCGGTTGTTTATGGCGAGAAGGTCCCAGCTCCTTCGTTCCACACCGTATCAGTTATTGCATGGGAAATGAGTGGTTTTCTCTTCTCCATTTATAAGGCTTTTGCATTCTCCCTCTCCCTGTATGTATTTTCAGTCCATACGTCTTGGATTGACACGAGGAATTGTGTTTGCTTTACTGGGCCTGTCTCTGTAATAGTTTTCCATTGCAAAGGGGATCCAGTGCTGGTTATTTACTCTGCTTTCTTCCAGCGCCATTACTGCGAGCGCTCGGTTCAATCAATCCAATTGCCTGATGGCTGTGAGGTTCCTACTGGAATAAATGGGAGCAGGGAGAGCTCTGAGACCCAGCCTGGGCTCACCTCAAGTTGTTCGTGGAGTCTCAGCTTTTTGGATGCTCACACGCTTCATGGGTCAGGGCCTTTCAGGGTCTCAAATCCAGGAGCCGCTGCTGAAACTCTTGCTCAAAAGGCATCAGGAATGAGGCACGGCTGCTGCAAGTAAAAGCTCCGCTCCATCAGATCACATAAACACGAATTTAGGGATAAATAATCCCTCCAAAAGCCACCCACATCAAATGCTTTTCTAGATCTGTGTTTTGGGTGAGCACTGTATTTTTCCTCTTTCAAACTCCTCGAAGGGAAGTGCAAGCAGAAGTTAAAATCCCTAATGCCTCTGCTTTCACCCCGGATCTCAATTCCCCATCCCCACCTGGGAAGTGCTGTAAACAGCAGGAGTGTAAATCTGCTGCCGTGGCTCGGGCACGGTGATGTACGGCGCACGGGGGAGGCCTTCTCCGAAACACAGAGCACCGCTGTGGGCCCCGCGTTATTAAATGGATGCTGCAGGAGCAGGGAAGGAGAAGTAAAGGGCATCCGAGGACCAAAGTGCTGCGGGATGGAGCCAGCACTGCCCTCCAGAATGAGAGCGCCTCAGAGACCCCACACAAGTTTCAGCGGGGACGTATTTGGATACTCAGAGACACAGCACAGGGGTGTCGCCATGCCCCCATCTCCATTGGGAAGTGGTCTTGTGGTGCAGGGACTTACGTCATCCCCCATTTCCCCTCCGATCTCACCCATAAATGGGGTTTTGCCCCATTTCAGAGCTGCGCAGCACCCCTGGACCAGGGGAGCAGAGAGGGACTGCGGGGCAGTGCAGAATTGCCACTTGGAGGATGCTTGGTCTTACATTTCGGGCCCTCAGAAGCCGACACCGGCTGTCTGCGAGATGTTTGGATAGCCCTAACAAAATCTGTCCACTAAACACCCCCAAAACCCTGAGGACCGGGGTGCACAGGGACATTTCTATGAGCACGGTATCAAGGGAGCATCACATCCCTGCAGCAGGACACAGCGAAGGGAGCAGAGGCGTAGAGGAAGGCAAAACCAGCACCAGGGATGTCACCAGCACCAGGGGACGTCACCACCACAAGGACGGTGTCCCCAGGGACACCAGGAAGGGCTGTCCCCGCTCCTACACCAGAGGCATCCTGCAGCGATGCCGAGTGAGAAACCCCCAGGAAAGCAGCGAGGAAATGACCCCCAGGCTGGGGACGGGGAGGGACGGGCGCCTCTCTTTTCCAGGCAGCTGGGCTTATTTTAATGGGCAAGGTCGGCAAAGAAATGACCAGGGAGAGAAATCGCTGCCATTACAAATCAGTCGCGATCTTGTATCAATTATTCCCCGCGCAGTTCCCTTGCCTTGGGCTGAAGCAAACACGGCCTAATCAGTTTTACATCTACGTTTAATTTTATTGGAAAGAGGAGCCAGCGATGCATCATGGGGCCGCTGTGTGACATGAAAGGTGACCCCTGCCAACTTAATGACACAATACATAACCCTTAATGAAGTCACTATCTTGTCCTTTTTTTGCTGTCTCAGCCTGATGATTTATGATGGCATCATTTTGCTTTGCCCTCTTTTCATTTCAGCTTGACAAAGTGGATGAAACAATTATCTTCGTTATCGGCCAGAGCAGTGGGAATGTGATGGTTGAGGATTTCTGCAGGTGGAGGCCTCGCCTATGGACCAAGGGAAGGGAAAAAGATGCTCAGGAATTTGGGAGTTCCCTAAGGATGGACAGAGGACCCTTCAGAGCCCTACATCACTGTGGCAAGGAGCGATTTCAAGTGAAAGAGGTCTCTGGAGCAGCAGATGGAAGAAAGCTGGGGGTTTTTCAGCTTTTTCCCCCTCTCCTCTCCACACCAGCTGTACTGGTAAGGATGTACACCCAAAAATACACCTGACAACCATTATCAGCCATGTGTGCAGCTCTATAGAGGTACCCAGTGCTAATGATGGCTGTGTGCGTGCTGGTGCCTCTACACATCCAGGTGTGCGTGTGTGTTTGTACCGGATTTTATGTATAATTAAAATCAGCATAAGGTTGTATGCAATCCTTGGGACCTGACTCTGCCTCTCCATGGTCACAGCACTTCCTGGCTGCGAGTGCATTACAAACCTGCAGTTATTAACTGCAGCTTGCTGCTCTGATCAAAACCACAGCCCAGCTTTTTTACCGATTTTCGGGTACCTTTTTCGCGTGGTACCTACAGAGGTTGCAGGAGGGAAGCCTTCCTCCATTGACAGAGATGCAGATGGAAGCTGACGGCACGGAATTTCGGTCCTGCTAGGCAGAGATGACAAAGTGCCCTCGCTAGCCATATGCTTGATGGCACTTGGAACTGCCACTGCGATATTTTTTGGCTGGTGCTGCTCGGGGTCTGATGTGGCTGTTGCTGTTTACTGAGCTTCTCCTCTCCACCGAGATGATTCGGGATGACTGTGAGCAGACCCTCCGAGCAGTGCTTAGGCACAGGAACACATTGCTGCAATTCCTCACTGATTTTAGGAGATACAAAAGACAGGCTCGGCTGTTCCCATCACGTCCTTTGCCTTTGCAGTGCCTGTCCCAAGTCTGGAGCACAACTGTTCCTCTATTTCACATGCAGATGGGGATTAAAGCATTGCTCCAACGGTCATTTAACTCAATCACACTGCCCTGCTCCTCACTACAGATTTACGTATTCAAATACTACCTTTTTCTAGCCACGTTTGTGATGGTTTTTGGAAACAGCAGTGAGCAGCCTCCCAGGGTTTCACAACCACTGCCAGGGTGTTACGACCACTGCTTCTGCCTTCTTGTGCTCTCACACGCACCCTTGTAGGTCAAGACCTGTGTACATTGAGCCAGCTCGAGTACCTCTAATTAAGCTAATCCACCTCATTCCTGACTAATATAAAACATGGTTATCAGCCCGGATGAGGGCTCCATCCTCCTCCTCACAAGGAAGGCTTTCTCTCCATGCTGTGACCTGAGGATTTCTCAGGGAGGGTGGGGAAGGAACGGGAAGATAAATGCAGTTTGGCAGGACATTGAGGGAAACTGCAATATTGCCTTGTAATGCAGCTCCTATCTGATCAGCGGGGCCAAACATGGTGCTGCAGTTAGGTCTCTTTGGAAGTGGAACCGGCCACCCCCATCGAGCCGATCACCGAGATCGTCCCTGAGATACCCCTGCTCCCTGTCACTGATAGCGGCTGCTGAGGGATCCCCCATGTGCTGCAAGTGACCCCAGCCCAGCGAACACAGACCCTGCTCCCATCCCCATCCCTGTCCCTGCCTCCTCCTGGGGCTGGGGAACAGCCCAGGACACTGATGGGCACACCAGGCCCCGGTAGCATCCCAAGAAAGCACAGCCTGGCTTATCTTGGAGAGCAGAGGACGCGGGAGGGGGACGTGGTTATTGCTGAAAGAAGAAGCTGCGGCTCTCGAATTGCTCCTTTCATTTCCTAACACCTTCCTTCTGCCCTCACAGGAGGCATTTCCTGCTCCTCTTGTCAGCTTGGACAGCATCCTAGGAATTCATTCACATGGAAGGTGGTAAACGTGATGCGTTGGCAGGAAACATAGGCAGCAGTGGCCTCTAGGAGTTTTGGAACAATCTGCAAAAATTTAACTGATTAATTCGCAGAGTGGTCCTGTAAATGAGAGAGGTACGAGCACCACTGAAGGGGAGGTTCCCAGATCCAGAGCCCAGGGACTGCAGCTCACAGCTACAAATCCCAGTCACATTCAGATCCACCAGAGAGAGGGGAAAAGGCTCTGGAGTGACTCCTCCACCGCCAGGATAATTACAGCCAAGATTAGAACTGGTCGGAGAACAGGAGCATTTTACAAATGAAGGAACAACCCACTGTAGGGTCATTTAATCATAATTAATGGGAAGACACTGCTCGATGAGAAGCTGCATGCAGGCCTGGTTGAGGCTGGAGCAGCCGAGGGTGATCTATAGCGGCTGTTTTCTAATCCCCTCTCTTTATCCGCCCATTCTTTCTCATGTCCTTGCTTTAAGAGCTTTTACAGGTTTTACATCATGGGCCTTGCCGTGGTATCCAAGGTATTTAACTGCCACGGTTTGATGCATTGGCTCTGGATTTGGGAACAAACAGCAACAAACCCTTCTCAGGGAAGGGGGAGCTTCTGGGGGTGGACCGAGCGCTCCAAGGGTTAACGCGTCCTTCCCTTCCCTTCCCTCGCCTTCATCCCACTGCCAAAATCCCCGCTCGCTCGTCTGCCGCGCTTCCTCCGCGTGTCAGCAAAGGAAATCCGTAATCTCCCAGCTACAGATTTGGGGAACTTTGACATCCCCTAATGAGGTAAACACATTACTGTCATGTACAAACAAACAGCAACAAATTAGCAGCTGACACGTGAGGACGCCACAGCACAGCAACGCACCGCGATCCTCACAGGCAATTAGGGCTGACGGTGCCGCTGCTCACGTGCCGGGGAGCTCGTCCTCGTCCCCAGCCCTTGCCGGCCCCTCTCCATCTGCCCTTTCCTCTCTGCCACTCGAGCGCCCTGTCAGCGATGCAGGGTATGGTCGGGCGCAATATAAGAAGCTACTGATAGAATTGGGGAAAACAACCTCAAGATTGCAGCTGATGGCTGCAAGGAGCTGGCAGGGGATGCAGGAGCATCCCTGAGCATCCCGTACCAGAGACAGGATGCTGAGCTGGCAGGACCCTCGGTGTGACTCCGTAGGATTGCTGTTATCCTATGGGAACATATCTGAGTCCAGGAGGAAGGACTGCAGCATCCTGGCACAGAAGGGTCCTTGCGTTCAATCTCGTTCAGGAATCAGTTTCTCACACTATCACCCATAAAGACCCTGGGGTCTTTAATTTTGTCTCCTGCTTGAGGCCCCATCCCAGTAACTAAAACGAGATAGGAAGAGGAGACCGAGCTGCTACAGAGACAGATATTTGACTTCTATTTTAGCAAAATATATTTAGCAAAATCACTCTATCAAGTGAGAGCCAGGGCAATAGGCCCATGGTCAAAGGGCTTTATTATTATAATTGCTTCGCAGGGGTGAAAGCCTCTGGATAAGAATCCAAATCAGTCATCGCTCAGAATAATAATCACGGAAAAAAGATAAATAAATAAAGGTAGGATCCAGCCAAAAAAAGGAGCTCACATTATCAGCCAATAAACCAATAATCCATTAGTGACCAAGGTTGCTGAATAATATAGTACTTTCCCAGTACCCATAATTTATACTGCAGACTAGAGAATAGACACGATTATTAGAGTGAGGGCTACTGGATGACACATGATGCATGACCGCGCGGCATTGATCTTCACACAACAGGAAGGTGTCTAGACTGGGAGATGTATGGCCGCGCGATTCGGAGCAGGGCATATTTCATGCGGGGCCTAATGGAGTGGTGGAGGCCGTGATGGATGACTCGGCCGGCTGCAGGAGCGGCGCGGAGAGAGCAGCGCTAATGCGTGACCTCTCCCGCTCCCCGCGTCCTTCATTCAGTCAGGGTGACCTCATTTAAAGGGATGGAAAATGAGAGGCGCGGAGCACGAGGGGGAGGGAAGGAGGGGGAGAGGAGGGGAGGAGAGGAAGAGGGAATAAGAAAAATAAAAGATAAGGAGAGGGCGTGATGGAAATGAGCAATCTCTGAGCTGCTGCCCTGCTCAGGCTCAATCCAGCACCGGGGTGGCACTGGTTGCTACGGGACGGATTCTGCTCCCGCTTGGACAGGGTTACTCCTGATTTACACCAGTGCTGTGAGAGGACAGCAAGGCCCCCGTGGTGCAAGTCTCAGCCTTGCTCAGGCTCACAGAGCTCATGGGACCGAGTGGCAGCCCCTGCTCTTCATGATGTGCTCTGTGTGTGAATCCTGGCCAGTGATGGGTGCTCCAGAAAGAGCTCGGTGGTTTTCAGCCTAGGGCAACAAAATAACCCCAAACCAGTGCCACATTCAGGCTCATGGAGGGCCTGATCACCCACTGCATGGTAGGAGATGATGAGCAGACACAGCGAGCGGGTGCCCAGTCCCCTGTTAAGGCTCCCCAGTCTTGCATTGGAGCCCCCATCTCCCTCCCAGCATCTCTGCCTCGTCTGCTTGTCCCAACACTTAGCCACCAACCGAGGGGAAACCGAGCAATGTGGAACACCCAAAAATTCCCAGATGTAAAATAAGTGTAAAATAAGCAACTGGGATCAAAATTAATATTTGTTTTGTTAAATTCTTATTTTTTAAAAAAACTTACAGGAATTTCTTTGAGGAAAACAGAAACCCAGGTATTTCTTATGGCATTTTGCCATACCTTCACATGTAAGAACAGCATTTTTTGATGGAAACTGCTAGATTCATTGGTAAGAAAGACACCCAGACTGATAAAACCAGGCACCCCAGCGCTCTGAGCTGATCTGTCTCAGGAAATCGATGGCACAGCCCAGCGCGGGGCCCCGCCGCCTGCTCTGCCTATGCAGCACAGCCCTGGCCTGCAGCTAAACCCTGCAGACAGCAGCCACCCCCTCCAGCCCCGCTCACGGCTTCCTCTGTGCTGAGTTCTGTGCTGCAGGGTCCCTAACGGTTAAATAAAATGATCTGCTGAAGTCGTAAATGGAATTGATAAAAAGGAACTGTTTGCTTTCTCTCTACTATTTTGATTCCCCTTCCCCATCTCTCACTGTTTCGGCTGTTCTGGATTGGTGGCCAGGACGGCTGTCAGCCCATGGAGCTGTACAATTTGGGTCTCTGCCCCAAAGAGCCTGCAGGCTGAGGAGAGCCGGTGGATGGATAAAAGGCAGATTATTGTTCAGGAGCAGGGAACCAAAGCACATGGAGCACACATCACCACTGACAGGACCAGAGCAGGACCAGGAGCCAAGCCTCAGGCTCTGGGGGTCTAAATCCAAGAGCATCCTTCATCCTCTGAGAGCCAGCGCTGGGACTGGGCCATGTGGGAGGACCAGTAACCACTGGTGGGCAGAAGTGGCTGATCTCAGGTCCTTGGAGCATCTTTCACGTGGATGTTCCTGTGTTTGTCCTCAGCCCCAAACTGCACGACCCCCACATCAGCACCACCACTTTGAGGGTCACTGCAGCCCTTTAACGTTGTCCCACTGCAGCCGCTCTGCACCTTCCCTCCCCAAAACCAGGTAAAACCCACAGCTACCCCCGGTTTGTGTCAGGGCTCGAACTCCTCGATCTGCCTGGGGAGAAAAGGAGCGAACGGCCCTTTACTGCGTCTCCTTTGCCAGCTGGGCTTATTAAAAACTGCGCAGCAAATTAAAAATAGGTGGGAACAAAGACGGGGGAATGACATAAAGGGCTGCAGAAAATTCTCTGTGTACTTTTAAAAGCTGGAATTGCCATATGGACTGGCAGAGAGACATGTTTTACATTTCCACTGGTACATGACTGACATCATTTAGCATTAACTTCTATTTGAATAAAATGGTAGTAGACATTTAGGTAATATTACAGGGCAATAAATGTTTTAAAGAGCCTTGGGGGATGCTCTCGAAACACAGACCAGACCAGAACTCTAAAAATATGTCTTAATACATATTAACCTCTTTTAGGACTTTTGGCTCTCAAACAAATCATGGAGGATAGCGGGTTTTTTCTCCCCCCCTCCCCTTTTACTCTCTGAATTTAGAGTCCCCAGCTGTATTTTTCCCCTTTTTCCTCTTTAGCCGTGCTGGGAAGAACATGAGGGAATGTAGTTAAAATTCAAAAAGGTTCCCCTTTATCATTACCATGAATCAACACAATAAATGAGCCCCTTCAGAGCACGGTAATAAGAATTTGATAAATCATCAGCCAAAAATTAACTAGATGTCAAAACAATCTTTGGGAAGTGTGATGGATTAGGGGCGATAGCGGCAATTAATCTCCCAGCATGAGTTCACAGGAGAGACCGAGCGCCGGGAGATGGATAGGGGGGAGCCCAAGGCCTCGCAAGGTCAGGACACTGCGGGAAGGAGCGGGAGAGGCAGCGAGAGACGGCGAGAAGAGGAGAAAATTTCCACTGAGTCGGCAGTCCCCGGCCCCGGCAGCGAGGTAGAGGTCAGCCCCGCGCCTTTGAAAGCCTCTCCGTCTCCAGCTGCTCGCTCTGATGAGGCAAGCACTTTTCTGCCGCCGCTAATAAATGCCACAAGCCGGCCCGTGGGGTCCGACACACGGCCGGGGAGAGCCGCAGGCCCGGGCAGGCTCCTTTGTAAGCGATAAACGGGGTGGCTGGAGGTGCAGGATGCTGGAGGGAGACAAATCCTTCTCTAATGTGTGAATTCATCCGTGCGCGGCCTGGCAGTGAGCGCGCGTGGCCTGACTGATTCTGCCTGAGCGCGGGAGGGAAGTGCTGCTGCAGCCATAAATCCCATCCAGCTGCCAAAAACACCTCCAAGGCCTCCGCCTCGCAAGGGCTGCGGCCCCGGCAGGAGCAGCAGAGGCGGCTGGGGCAGAGCTCCCTGCCCTGGCACCAGAACCATCGATAGAACAAGGGGAAACGGCACCAAGCTGTGCCAAGGGAGGTTCAGGTTAGAGATAAGGAGGAAGTTCTTTCCTGAGAGGGTCGTCAGAAGCTGGCACAGGCTGCCCAGGGAGGTGGTGGAGTCACCATCCCTGGATGTGTTTAAGGAGTGGGTGGATGAGGTACTTAAGGATATGGTTTAGGGGGTAGACAGGAGCGGTTGGACGTGATGATCTCAGAGGGCTTTTCCAACTGAGCGATTCTGTGATTCTGTGATCTCCCATTGCTGGGCTGGGGTCTGCAGGGGCCCTCTCTCTGAGCTCCCAGGGTGAGCGGCACCGCTGGGCCACTCCAGTCCCTGCTGGGCTATGGAGGTAGGAAACAGCCAGGTCTATTGCTATGGTGTGCCAGGCTTGGGAAGGAACCATTGACTGGTCAAGGGCAGCGATCCTGCACCTCCACCTCCTGCAACACCGGCATCAGCTGCCACAGCCCTGATCTGAGTGGTGCTGGGTCCCAGCAGAGCTGTTGGCTACAAACTGGGACCATAGAGCTTCAGGTTGGAAGAGAACAATTTGTGCAGCTGCAAAAATGTCAAATAAGGGATGTGCAAAACCTGCAAGGTCAAACTGGGCTTGCAGAGCTCCCAGAAAGGACTTTATGTTGGTGTTATGTGTAAAACACTGTTATCATCAATGATCTTGATGCAGCCTCCAAGACAACCTCACAAATAGCAATGGTCTATGCCTTTTTAGGGCACCTACACGATGGCTTGGGCTGAGGCTGAAGGAAGAGGAACAGGGTTAAAGGTGTTCAAGCTCTGCTCCTCCAGCACAACCTTCAAGCCACAGGACAGCTACAACAACACAGACCATCCCAACCTGCCTCAGTTTCCCCTGGTTTGCAGTGCAGGTGGTTATACCAACGCATGTGAAGTTTGACCTGTCAGGAGTGGAAGCATTCCTGGACACCCAGAGGAAAAGGTGAGAGGGTTACACACCCTGCTAACAGGATGAGCCTTGCAGAGACACACCAAGGATGTTTTTCCCCTACAGCTTCCAGGATTCATTTCTCAAAACCCAGTACATCCCTCCCTCCCACTTTGGGAACACAATTATCTATACCTGTGCTGGTTACTTTTCCACCTCATATCCTAACAGGTTCCCAGCTCAAGTGAAGCATTGTGCAAACCAAAATATCCACTGTGAGTCAGCTGCTGCTCCGCTGTTTTGCTGCCCTGGGCAATCTCTTGCTCTGCTGGCGTTGCGTAGCCAAGCTGGCGCAGCAGCTATGCCCCTGCTCCCCTTCCCATCGTGTCCAGCCCTTGGGAACTGCACATACAGCAGCATCCCTGCTCCCAATGCAGACCTGCACAGCCAGGACATTGTGAGCAGCATAAGCTGGGGACACCGGGGACACGGACAGGCCTGCAGGGTTTGTTAGGTGTGACAGTGACCACGAGAAAATACATCCCTGGCCCAGATCCTCTGCAGCCCCACTGCCGCGGTTCTCCCTTTCATCACCCCCAGCCTTCCCTGAGCTGTTTAACATCTCTCCTCACATTTTCACTGCTGGAGCACTGTTGGCTTTGATACACACTGAGCTCTTCCCCTCAAGCGACAGGGAACAAATGTTCATGCAGCATGGAAAGCGCCCATGGGGTGAGGAAGGAGAGCCCAAGACTCCCTGAAAACCCCTGTGGCTGCTTCCCTTCCCACTGCTACCTTCTCTCTCCAGGCAGGGGAAGAGGCCAGCAAGCAGCAGCCAGGGACAGGGTTTGGGCTCCCCAAAGGTTCCTCTCCTCCAGCACCACCCTGGCTCGCACTGAGAGCCAGGACAGACGGGCTTTGCTGCTGACAACCCCTGATAAGGAATGCGAGAGCTGGGCATCTGGCAGCAGGGAGGAGCTCTGCAGGCCCCATAGCTCTCGGCATGACCTGAAATCCTCTCAACTGGGACAGCAGCACGTGCAAGCAATGTTTTGAACCCAAGATATAAAAGTCGTGCTTGGAAACAGAAGCGGTTGTGAAGTGAAACCAGAAGTGGTTGCACCAGCGATGTGACAGGCAGCGGAGCCGTGCTCCAGCAAGCTGTGAGCTCTCCTGTCTCAGCTCACTCCAGTGCTGCTATGGGCTGAGAAGATAACGACTGGAGATGCAGCTGTGGCTGTATCGCTGTCAAACCTCGCCTGTCTGCACTGGCCTGGCTCACACCCACTCGGTATTGCTGGAGACTCCACTACAGAGGATGCTCTACAACCACAACGCAAGAGAGAGTCCTTTTCCTGCAGGAACGATCGTCCGCAGCGGGCTGCAAACATCGGCAACGGCAATTCTTATTCTTTGGTTAGATGCCTCAGGGCCAAATACTGCAGGGTATGGGGTCAATCCACTGAAGTACACAGAATTAATTCAGATCTACGCATTTCAGATAAAGGGGTTGCTGGTGGTACAGCTTGGCCTGCAATGCACACCGTGCTCTGCGGCTGCCTCAGGGACGCTGCAATGAGAAAGCCATGGGCTTCTCCATTGAGATAAAGCAAAATATTTGCTGTGGTCACCTGAATGGGCATCCCTGGCTCAGTAACTGTAATCTGATGGTCATTCATTTACTGCAGTAGGGTTAGCTGGGAAGCATTGCGTTGCTTTCCCTTCCCTACCTGGTTTTGCTGCTGTGTTAATAGAAACTCAGTCAGAGAACAGGACGCACTCATTTTCACCCATCAGAAGGTTGCTAAGTCCCCGTTAGCTCTGACTGCTTTGCTCCTGCACGCTCACACTGTTGGTAACACCTTTCTTAAATATTTGCACCCTGAAGAAGCAGCCTTTTATTTTTTTAAATCTTATTCCATCTTTATGATTTTCCCTGGGTTGCTCATCCGCTTTTGTGTACGAGACCAACGCCTGGCAAAGGTTCGGGTGCTGCCGGCTGCTTGGCGCGTATCGGTGTCAAAGATTTTGGGATGGGGGAAGAAGCAAAAGCCCGCCCAGCTGGAGCTCCTTCCCAAATGCCTGTCTCTTCTCCAGGCAGACACGGCTTGGCCAGAGCAGATGTTTCCACCCAAAAGCAGATGTGAAGACGCTACTTTCCCAGGGAGGAAGCGCGGCGGGGTTTATTATTAACCACCAGCCCCATATGACAGCTTCCCTTGACCAGCAGTTGGGAAATCTGGAAAATAGCACAGCCCTCTGATCCAAGTGGTGGCAGGAAACAGCCAGCCCTGACGGACCCCCGTGATTTATTATTATTAATTACAACCCGGAAACGACCAACAACAGCTGGGAGAGCCAAGCGTGGAAAAGAAGGAAAAACTGAGCAAAGGGGACAGATTTTCGATTCCATGACGGCCTTGGCGCACTGCTCAGCCTCACGAAAAGCTGCTGTGAAGGTGCCTGGTAAAGAGAACCTGGAGCTGCCACACAGCCAGGGCCCCGGCCAGTTCCCCCACAGCTCTAAATGGCACCACGAGCACCCACCGAGCTGGGCATCAATTCCTGTAGTGCTGCAGCTACACCAACGTGCTGCAAATAACTGATGGGAAATGGGCAAAAGAAACAGAGAGTCCAGACCAAACCCCAGAGCAGACGCAGAATGGTGAACAGAGCACTTGAAGCACCCGCAGGGCTCCGTGCCCCAGCCTGGAGCAGCTCACCAGTTACGGCTCCTCCTGTACAACCAGTTTGGGTCTTGCATTCATTGCCCTGCCCGAGACGGCTGCAGACCGCACTGGTCTGCTCCAAAAACACCCGCACAGGGGCGCGAAGGGGACCCTCAATCGTTATTTGAGCAAACG
>NW_010160645.1:67657-83110 GCF_000695765.1 Mesitornis unicolor | reverse complement strand
CAGCCCCAGCCGCGGCCCCGTGGACACCATCCCAGCAGGTACCGCACGGCGCAGCTCCACCGCCAGCCGCGGCCAACCCACAACCTGAGCGCTCCTACAACATCTGCTTGTGTTTTCAGAGCTGTATTAACATTGTCAGACCGTGGCAAATCTGCTTAATTTTAATAGACGTATGTATAATACGCAAGCCAAAATACACTTAAAATGGGACATGTCAGAAAATAAACAACTATTAGCTAATGAAATAGAAAGGAAGTCGGTTCTTGCACTTTCTCCCTCCCACACACGTCCCCTGCAGCCACAGCTCGGTCGTCTCCTCCTCGCTGCAGCCTCACACCCAGGAACTTCTTTAAAGGAGGAAAAATAAAGACTTCTCTTTCAAGAAAGGCCAGGTCCCTGGAGCGCTGCTTGAATGATGGGGACCTCAAGCCCTTTAAAAAAAGCCCAACGTTCATGGGAAAATCGGCCTCACCAAAACACAGAACTGTTCTGGCTCAGACAACACAGCCCCGCCTCGGGTGCACGGCTGCAGGGGCATTAAAAGCCCCATTTTCAGTGGTGCTGCTTGTGGTGGTTAAACTGGGGGGACTGGGACCAGGCTCCTTTCCCAGCTCTTTTCCCACCTCAGAATGCTGCAGGACCAACATCTCCCGTCTGAACGTGCCTGATGTTACAGAAATTGAACCCGAATGGGTCATTTCCACCCCTGCCCTTTTCCTTGATTTATTTTGTAAGGTTTATATGGCAGAACCCGAGTGCACAGAGGTGAGGAGAAGTGCCCATAATTGAGAACAATATCTCGAAGGGGCTTTTCCAATGAGGAGCAGATTTCTCTGGCATACATTTTCAGAGCTGAAGTCAGTGTAATGAAGTCCAGAACTTTTAGGCTTCTCCTTTAATATATCCATCATGTCTAGATCCATTATTGACATGTTGACTTTCTTGTTTCTGATTTAAGCTGCCAGACTCAGTAAAATTGCCTTGACAGCTTTAGCATTTGTGGCAGAACACTGACATGATGTTACTTACAGCTAATTAAAGTTGAGAGCATAATAAACAAGCCTGGGATCCTAGCAACCCAATTTCCTCGGGTATTGCGTTTGCTGGATCTTGACCCGAGCGCGTTGGAGCTCTGGCAGATTTGGAGAGTGACCTCCCTGCTCCGTGGGCGCTGGTTTTGGCAAACAGGGTGCCTTTTATTCTGGGTACACAACACCATGAACACACGGACCCAGCTTGTCTGGGGAAATGGTGCCTGATGGGGAGAGACAGGGACAGGGTGAGGAAATGGGGAACTGTGGGTGCTGGCAGTGGGTTTCCAAGGCCCTTGCAATGGGTTAGAGCTAATTAGCAACGGGGTGAAAGCGAGCAAAGGAAAATTCACTGATTACCAGGAAAGCTTCCCTACTGCTGAGCTCTGTTAGGTTGCAAAACACGCTCTCAAGGGAAGTGGTGCAAACCACATCGCTTGAGTCAATGAAAAGTGGCTGGAGACAGCAGAGCAGAGTGCTGGGAGAGGCCAGAATGTGAGGCAGGGGAGTGTGAGCAAGGCACCCTCATAGATGGAGATTTCCTATTACCAGTCCATAGGGCACTGGAAACTGTAAGTGCATCGGTTCAACTCTCCTCTCCCATTTTGCCATCGCAAACCCAGCTCGTTTGACACACCAGTGCCTGTCACAGTGGGAAATTGCATACTCACAAAACACAGAAAATGCCTTTCTGCCTGGAGATCAGTTCAGTCAAGGACAAAATTTCACCTTTTCTTCTGATAAACATGTTTTTTTGTTATTTACTTTGTTTGAACAACAAAAGAATACAACTTGCCATGCCCAAACCAGATTCTCAGAGCTGACTCAGCCAGCAAAATCAGCATTTTTTTCTTGTCTGCAGTGAATCAAAAATCACTACTCGCTTGTGCAGCATCAACTGAAATTGGAGGTGAATTAAATCCAAAATCTCCCTCTGTTCCTACAAATGACTGACATGCCTTCTTTATTGCCAGCTTCTTGAGTGCTATTGGACTGATTTCTCCACATCCACTGTATCTCCTCGTTCTGCAGAAGTAGGGCAACCACATCTCACATCTCTTTTGCACAGACAAGCAGCACCCTCAGTGTGAGCTGAGCCCCTGCAAACTCAAGCGAAGTTGTATTAAGTTAAACCTCAGTGAAAAAGTCCAAGCACGTTAACTCGCATTTGTGCATATGAAGAAGAGCAACTGCTGGAGTTGGATTTCTCCACATCCACTGTATCTCCTCGTTCTGCAGAATGAGGCCAACCACATCTCACATCTCTTTTGCACAGACAAGCAGCACCCTCAGTGTGAGCTGAGCCCCTGCAAACTCAAGCGAAGTTGTATTAAGTTAAACCTCAGTGAAAAAGTCCAAGCACGTTAACTCGCATTTGTGATATATGAAGAAGAGCAACTCCTGGAGTTGAGTGAGATGATGATGCATGTGAAATGTCAATAGGTAATTTGTAACTGGTTTAGTAGTCTCTAAATTCAGCTTAAACCAGTCTGAAACGGAACCTCATGTTCACACGAGGGTTTACTGCTGGTGGAGTGGTTTCTGAAGCAGACTGGCCCCAACCTTAGGTCCATGCATGGGCAGAAAGCAGAGAGCAATCACTGACCAGGTGAAATGAAAAGCCTGGGGGTTAACACATCCCAAAAAGCAGAGCATCTCCCTGGGCCTCTCGTGAAGACCAATGACTTCACCCCAGCAACACTTGCTTGCTTCATACCCCATTGCTCCAGGGGGGACTGCAAATACTGACATGGGGTGGACGTCCTGCCCCTGCCTGACGGGAGCTGGCACGGAGCAGGGCCAGGAGCTCAAATACCTGAGAAACTTGGCTTGGGCGGCCTGAAAGCCTTTTCAGAGGTGACAGCAGCAGCGGGAGGGAAAGGCCCTGCAGGAGGAAAGGCTCCGCTCCTGGGAAATGAGGTGTGGGTCCAGCCCAGGAGCCAGGGATGGCTGCGTGAGCCGGGCGTTGGAGCCTGGAGGTGCCGAGGAGACGGCTGCTCCCTTCCAGATTTAATTTCCCTCTCCAGTCCTCCCTGTTCCTGGTGTTTCATAAGCACCACACTGCATTTCAGTCTGGCTGCACACAGCCCTTTCAGCAGGCGGAGAGAGGGGCAGCAAAGGAAAAGCAGCATTCCCATTTCCCAAATCCTACGCCAAAATCCCCCAAATTTCCCAAAACCTCTCGGGCTGCACCCTTCCACGTCTCCAGAGCAGTTAATGCAGCAGCTCCACTGAACCCACTGCAGGGGAAAAAGAAAAACCCAGCTCTTGGATGCAGGCCGCCTGCGAGGGCAGCGCTTCCTCCCGTCTGTGTTGGCGGGGCTGGTTTCGGTCCCGATGGTCCCCACTCTTTACTCCTCGCTTGTGGACTCTCGCTGGTTTCCAGCTGGGCTGTGTGCGCGCTCCGGAGCTCCAGTGGGAAAGGTGGAGCGCGGTGACCCCCAGTCATTAATCAAACTGCCTAACCCGGGGCCTTTTCACAGCCAGAGCCTGATTATTGGCTCTGGGGAGCTGCGTAATGAAATGACGAGGGGAGTGAGTCTATTTCCTGCCGCCAAACTGCTGACATTAATTCACACTGGGGGGCTCGGGCGGGAGGGGGAGAGCAGGGGAAGGGGATCTGCTTGTGCGAGTGATCCTGCAGATCTGCGTGCTGATACCCGGCTGCTGCTGCACGTGTGAACAGGCGTGTAACGTGAACAGGCATGTAACGGGAACAGGCATGTAATGAGAACAGGTGTGTAACGGGAACAGGCATGTAACAGCACACGTGTGTAACGTGAACATGCGTGTAACATGAACAGGCGTGTAACAGCACAGGCGTGTTCACACGTGGAGTACAGCGGTGTTCAGAGAAAAACATGGGTTTAGAAAATACTCAGCAAAACCTTGGAGCCGAACCAGGATCCAGCTCTTGATTCTCTGTTACTGCAGAGGCCCGGACCTGGTCTGCAGGCACTTGCGTTATCTCGGCTGATATCACACTGCTGCATCTACAGCACTCAGGTTTTTTCAGGGGTAGCTCTTAAAAACAGCAAGAAAATTAGGTCAACACTTATACAAGTTGTTGCTACAACTTTAGCTCCCAGACTGCAGCCCAGTCTAAGAAAACCTCAAAGAAAACCACCACCACCACACCCAAGTTAATGGCACCAGGGTGCGAGGGGTTTATCTCTCTTGGCAATGAACCGCGGCTGCAGAAATCCCTGTTGCCAAATACCTGCCGTGCTCCTAGGGATGACAGGAATCCGTCATAACAGTGAGGGGAAAAAGAACCTCAAAACCAAGCCCCACACAAGTGCCCCGGATCCACGCAGGAAGTCCTTATAACCGAGATGCCCAGTCCTGGTGTCTACAATTGGGGTGGCTGCATCCTGGCGCTCCTGCTGCAAGGAACGAACTGGATGGTGAGCACAACTGGTAACAATTTTCTGAAATGGAAAAAAAAAATCCCCTTCTTTTCTTTTTTTTCCTAGTTAATAGTTCTTTTGTCCTGACTCTAGACATTCTGCTAATCGGTTTGTATCATATGGGAGCTATCAGCAGAGACAGTCGAGCCTGGGGATATGTAAAACCCTTCCACTGCCTGAAGAATCCAAGGAGACCTCTGACACTTGCCAAATTCCCTTGCAAGGGAAGGGTAAGAGAATAAAGTCGGAGCCAAAATCTGCAAAGTCATTTCTTCATTAGCCTCCAAATGCAATCTTAAATCTTTCCTCTGCTGATACCATGTTTTAATGGGGCAAAACCAACCGAGGAACTTGAGGCAGCAAGAGCAGAAACACCTCTGCTGGAGCACTGACCTTTCCAGGAGCAGTGTCCTCAGACAACGTCATTTCATCACGGTATTTCCAGTACGTAGGAGGATTTCTATACAACACTCTTAGAGCCTTGACGTGATCCTTGCCATCAGTTACAGCCTTAAGAAGCAGAAAATACCCTCACATTTCCCTCAGTGCAGCACGGTAGAAAATGATCCCAATGAGGTGTGCAGAGCGGTAAACGTCTGCAGGAGGCATTGAGGAATCGGGTCCAAGTTCTTTCCTAAAACATCCAATGCTAAGGATCAGAAATGTAAGACTAACGTTGTCCTTGCCACCAAAGCAAAAACAGAACCAGGAAACATATTCCTCCATCCTGCAGCCACCAAGGAAAAGAACCCAAAACACCAAAAAACCACTGCACCACACACAAAACCATGAGGGGCTGATAGGAGGTGCCTCTGCTCCACAGTCCAACCCAGCTTTCTCCTTCTCGACTGCAGTAAATGGAACGGGGAAACTGGGGACACTGAAGGTCGTCAACTGAAAGCGGCGGAGCAGAGCGGAGCAGAGCAGCACCACCAAACCCCTGCGTCACGGCTGCTCCAGGACATTGATCCTGCCAGGGGACGTCACCAGGCCCGGGATCCAGTCCCCAGTCCCCAGAGCGGCAGCACAACGGCTGCACCAGCGAATCCCAGCAGCCGGGGCTGCGGTGAATCCCGGCGTGCAGCGAACGGCAGCGTTGATTCTCACGTGTGCATCTGAGCAAGGAGCGCCTGATTAAAAAAAAGACCCGTTTGCCATTGCAACTATATCAAACCTTCCTCAAAAAGTCACTTTGAGGTCACTGTTTTTGTCCAGTATTTCAATACATTAAATGCAATTACTTCATTGTTGATTTACCTGTCATTAGAGGCATGTGTTTGAACATGATTTATTGAGTGAGTTTTGTGCCAGTTGACTTGCAATAGATTGCACAATATTCAAAAAGGCTCATTTGCTTGGCATTACATTAGAAGCAGGGTGATTGCAACACAAAGCAATGTAAATGAGTTCTGAGAGGCTCCATCATTCATGTTGTCATGTACTGAATCCTATTATTATTTATTACCATAATTGTACTGTGTTTCCTGGGGCGATAAATTAGGACTGATGGGTCCCGCTGACAGCCAAGGACTGGACTCGCTCTATATAATTTAATAGGGATACTGTTGGATCTCTGCTCGGAGGAGACTTAGGGAGGAATTTAGTAACTAAGCAAAATATTCTCTTAAAAAACCCCCCAAAATTAAAATAAAATAAAAGCAGTGAGGGTCCTTCCCCCCCTCTTCTCCCCTGGCAGCAATTTAAGTCTTGATAAAAGCTGCAAAGGAAATGGGAGCACTCTGTCTTTCATAATAGGATTGTTCAAAAAAACCACTGCCCTGTGTCACAATCTGCTCCGTGCTCCCGCTGACAGCAGCGTCACCGCAGCTGGGAGCGGGGGGACAGGATGAGTTACAGGGCTGGTGGTGACAGCTCCTGACCCCTGCATTCCAGCTCCCATCAGCCACGACCGCAGTGAGAGTGGTTCCTCACTGATGGCTGTGGGGAAGGAGCCGGGGCACCTCTGCATCTCACACACAACCACCCCAGAACGCCACCGAAACCCGCTTCTCCTGAAATCTCACCATAAAGGCTGCTCACCAGCCCCGCACGCTTCACTTCTCACCGGGAACCTCTCTAAAACCCCATATGGAGACAGGAGGATAGGGCAAATGGAGAAAACACCTCTCGGGTTCTGGTATCCAGATCAAGATTCAACAGCATCATCCTTCTTTCCGTGGTTTCAGACACTGAAACAGACACTTTCAGACATCTTTCCACTCCACTTCTTGCAAAGAGACTGAGAGCAGCAGAACCTCCCAACTGTTGGGCTAGAACAGGTTAATGGTCCCTACAGCCCTGTATGGTGTATCTGTGAGCAACCAAACGTCCATAAATCCTCCTAGTGGACAATTTTATGGAATAATCAACACATCAGGGATATTTCCTTCTAACCTTCTCTGAGTTAGTGACTGGCTTATGCCTCGAGGCATGCGAGCTTATTGACTGGATCCATCTCCTGTTAGAATCAATAGATATCTGTCAATTCAGCTCAATTCAAATGAGATTTTATTGTCAGGAGAAGCTACACAAAACGTTGCCAAAGCGTGAGAAAATGACAGCGCAGCCCTGCCTTGCTCCCAGCATCCGTCAGAGGCAGACACAGCCTGCGCTGTTCCTACAGAGACTCACTCACGGCTTCATCGAACAGAAATCGCTCTTGATTTAGCTTCATTGACTTAATTGAGCTGAGCTATGCTAAGCATAAACAAGATCCATCCTGTGGACGGCATCAGAAGGAGCGTGAGTGCATTAAAGGGCTGAGGTTGTAAACCCGTAATGATGTGGAAATAGGGCAATGTGGATATCCCCGTGCAAGGGGGTGCACGTAGAGGTTCGACCACCAGCAGCCCTGCTCCAGCCCATATCCTCGCTGCCCCACGCAGACACACGAAACTCGTCACGCAGACATCAAAGGCTCCTTTCGCTCGCCCGGCCTCGGTGGTGACACATTTTTGGCCGAGCACTTCGCATTCATAGAACTTGCTGTCAAACAAGGAGGCTTTCAGACAATGGAGGGATTGTGTGCTGTGCGGCACGGCCGATGGGCAGATCACCAGGTAATGTGATGCAAGAGCTATAAAATATCTCAGAGACACAGGCGAGAAACACAGAGCCCGGTTCTGAAGAGAGACTTGCGGTTTGTAGAGATCTTTTTTTTTTTCGGTATAAATTTTGGAACAGACCCTGGCATTGGACTTGATTGGGCTTCCAAACCTCCCTTTAGTTTAATGTGCACAGCGCTCCCTTGTCTTCTCCGGTGCCTCCTTCCCTAGCACATACTCCCCATCCTTCAATTCATTACTGGAGACAAATTATGGGCTGGATTCAGCCAGCCCCATAGAATCAGGGAAGGCCTTTAAAACAGAACCAGGCTGCACTGTAACCTGTGCAGAAGCAGCCTGCTGTTCACCATAAACCCAAAGAGCTTGGTGTGACACTGCTCATGCTGTGGTGGAGCCCCAGGAGGGGTAACAGGGACAGGTTTTGTGAGACCCAGCACCGTGTAACCGGGGCAGGGGAGCGCAGGGCACACCTGAACCAGCCCCGAGCAGGGCTGTGCCCTGGGACCTTTCCCAATGGAGGCCTCCAATGGGTGATGATCAGTGAGAACCTGGGGTTGGAGCTCAGTAATTGTGGCCAGTCTTTATATAAATCACTGGTAAGCTCCAGATACCAAGAAATAGTGTAAGGAAATGGAGAGAAGGAGAAAAGCAACCATGCACATGGCTGTAACCCCAATGCAAGCTACCAAACAGCCAGGTGAGTGACCCCAAAGGGTTTTACTTCTCCCATAGCTGTGGTGGGGGGCAGCACGTGCTGGTCCAGCGGCACTGGGGCACTGCAGGGAATTCCAAATGGAGAAGACAGGGAATGGTCAGAGCAGTTGAAGCCCCCTTTAGCTCCAGTGATGCACCAAGGACTCTGGGTGCCCAGGGCCCCAGCCTGGCTTCAATGACCAAAGGCTGTCACCCCATTAAGGACCTTGACCCTCTCCTGAAGGGACACTTGGTGCGGCCTTGGTGAGCTGTCCCGATCCACCCATCACCAGAAACAATACCCGACACGGAGCACGAGTGACTGGAGAGATGAAGATCTGAGGCATGTGTCTCTGTCAGTTATGGCCATTATCATTAGCAGACTGGCTGCTATTCCCTATATATTCCTTTTAGAACCGTTTACAGCTGAAACATTTTTAATGGCTCGATGAATATGAATGCAACATTTATAACCATTTACACGTATGAGACTTTGGGGCACATCCATCTTTCATTGCAGGCACAAAACCTCCCGTTACTGCACTGTCGCCCCGAAGAACAAGTGGGGAGAAGAGGACCCCACTTTGCAGGGAACGGCCAGGACAGAAATTCTGCCTGTTTTGGGCAACACATGTTCAGAAATCTCCCTTATTGTCATCGCAGACTTCTCTCCCCAGTCACACACTTATTTAGGCTCTCCATACTTTCATTAACAATGGAAAAATGCAGGCTGTTACATCTGTTAGCAGACAGAATTTTAGACAAATACAACTTCTTATCAAATAAGCCTGCAATAAATGTTTCATGAACAGAACCCTTCAACAGAACTCCCAACACTAATTTAATGAGAAGTATCAAATGAATTTTTTTTTTCATTCCGATATCTCCCCTGAGACAAATGATACTTTGCAGGCCTATTTTTAACAAATGAATTATTGACTTAAACTGGCACAATTAATCACAATATAATGGGATCAGGGGATGTTAGAGGCTCATTCAGCACGGCAGATGATGAGTACTGACTCTTCCAAGAAATGAGGCTCTTTAATCACTCCCAGATTAACAGCTACATGCTTTCAAATTTCAATCACAGGGAACTGGCAGCGTGCAATGAAAAGGACCCACTCCAGTGGGATTTCTTACCCCAGGAGAGCCCCGGCACTCGCTGTCTCAGAAACAGGCACCCAACTTCCCTTGGGAAAGGACGGGCTCTAAATCACGCTGCACTTCCAGGAGTTTCTCTTCCAGTCTTTATCAGGTGAAGAATTTGGTTTCAGGAGGACAGAGCACGCTCGCAACCCCTCAGGCTGTGCAACTCCTGCTCTTAAGGGAAAATCTTCAGGATTTAATAGAAAAAGCCTCTTAACTGATCCTCCTCTTACTGGGATAGCTGTTCTCTAAAGTTCTTGCATCTTCCTGCTAAAGGTGCTGCTACATTGCACGCCACGTATACTAAAGGTGTTGGTCTGGAGTTATTGCTCTCTTTTCTCATGTTCTTTGGTCAGCTCCATAGGCTTATAAAGACATTTCTCTGAATTACAAGGCTTCCCCCTTACCCGCAGCTCCAGAACTGGGTTCTTTATGCCCCCAGGCCTGCATCCAAGAGCACCCAAATTCTACAGGAAGCATTTAATGGAGGTCTTGGGTGCTGCGCTAGCAGAGCACTTGGCACACTGCGTTCAGCATAGGTTGTACCACCTCTGGTAACGCCCAGGACCCTTTTACTCTGCAGAGCAGTGACCTGAATGGCAGCCCTGAAGCACAACCCCGTACCTGCAGAAGGGGCTTGTGTGTCCTGTGCACCATCACCCTACAAAAGGCATTGCAAAAGCCATGGGTTTAGGCCCCTGGTGTAAAATTTGCTGCTGATTTCTCGCTCTGCAACTGCACGGATCATGGCAAGCGCGTCCCTCGCACCAGGGATTTGGGGCAACTGTCTTGCCACGATTGGGACCAGAAATTTTTCCAGCTCCCAAACAGCATTTGACCCAATTAAAGAGGAACTCAGAGCCTTTCTGACAAACAATAACAAAACAATAAGCGTACAGATTAACTTTTAAAGCCAGAAACGGCAAAGGAAATGAAACAAACTGAACATCACGGCAAACTGAATGCGCGCTGAAACTACTGGAAAGTCAAACACGACGCCTGCTTTGCTTTGCTGGCTTGAGCTGAGGGCTCTGTCTTTGCTCAGCTGCAGTTTGTGATGCCCCAGACACCTCGAGCCCTTTTCCCTCGACACCTTTTCCCCCGGCCTGTGCTGTCTGCAGCACCCAGGGGTCTCACAGGGCAGCGAGAGCCTTCCCAGAACCAGGGCGTGCTCAGCAATGGGGCCAGCTCCCGGTCTCCAGAGCAGGTCTGGCAGCCAAAACCTGTCCTCGTCTTTATTTTAATTTATAGGCCTGTCAGAAAGTTAGAATTGATTGGGAAGAGGTCTTGTTTTACCTATGGTGGGAGGAAATCGAGTGATGTTAGCAGCAGTGCTGGGCACATTATCATCTGCTGGTTCCATTTAACAACTTCTCACAACATGTGCAGTTTACATTACGGTATCCTGCACATGTAGCCTTTGGCTGAAAATATCCTCCAGAGCTCTGAATTTATGGTCATGCAAATACTCAGAGAGGCAAGAAACAGGCACGCCAAAGAACGAGAAAGGAAAGCCTTCTTCGTCTCTGCCTCCAGGTCCCGTTAACTCTGCCCCTGCCGTGCTGCGACCCTACAGGGGCTGCTGGTGTTTTGCTGCAGCGATTCCTCAGATACCATCACCCTGCACAGATTTGACTTGGCTTCACGGGCAGCTGGAGCTGGGCCTCCTCTGATCTGCTCTCATCCAAGCTCTTTTCTCTCTCTCAGCCCTCGTGCTGCCACTATTCCTACCAGTGCTGCATCCATGGGAGCCTCCTGAGTCCCAGCAGAGCCAACGCAGACCTTGTGGCCACAAATTAACACAAAATAAGGAGTTTGTTTTTATTGGTGCTATCCTTTCTCCTCTTTTTTATGACTTTAGAGGAGGACTGAACCAAATCTCATAACAACCATCACTTTCCAGCAGTGATCCAACTGCAACACCAGTCAGAGACACCAGCCCCGACCCCCACATCCCTACAGATCCATGATGTGGATCTGGGGCTAGTAGCCCATTAATTATGCAGCACAATTATGCAGCTGCTGGAGTTGCGGCCTCACCGTTGCTTTGGTGCTGGGCCAGCGGCTGTAATATTTGTCGTGGTGGAATCGCAGGCTTAGTGAAAGAAAAGGAAAGCAAAAAGACCTCCATTTCACATTGGGGCACAAACAAAACACACACAACCAGGGCAGCAATCTGTCACCTGTCAGCTGCCGGCAAAAGCTTTGTGGGAAATTAATTTTCAAGCGCAATTCCAGTAACGCCGTGGATCAAACGGGAAGTGGGCCTGAACCTTTCCTCACTGTGTGCTTTTCATAGCAAAGATGGAGACCACTACAAAACACAAACGTATCAGAAATTTCACCTCTTTGGGACCTTTTCCTGTGCTAGGCTGGATTGTCAGTTCATGTAAATGAATCCAGTTTCATGGACTCGGGAGGAGTAATCTGGTTTTATACCCAAAGGTAACGCAGTCCTCTCTTCTGAGGAGCGGCCACTGGGAGCAGGGAGGTTACAGCAGCCAAAAGTCACCCAGATGAAGTCTCTGGGATTACTGTGAAGGTGACAGCATCTGTCGCTGATGCCCATGGACGGTGGCAATGGAGCTGTGCTCAGCACCAGCCCAGCAAACACCACCACTGCCAGCCCTGACTCAACCAGCACCGTAAATCCGACCGTCCCTTTGGCCATGCACACGTTCACTACCGGGCAGGTTGGGCACAGCCACTGTATGCTGCCACATCCTGATGGATTTAATTACTCCTAATTTACAGCAGGCAGAGCTGTGCTTTGTATGTGAAGTACTTAGCACTGGCACTTTAATGTCACACTTAATACACATTTTTAGGGCTCCGGCCATTAACTACACAAAGGATTTGAGCCCTGGCTTTACTACGCGGTGCTCCGAGGCTGGTGTGGTGTGGAGGACGTTGCAGCAGTTTACTCACACACAACGCACACTCCATCTTTGTGACACAGCCCCGCTCCTCACTTGGGCATCGCCAGGGACCAGCAGCGCAGCTCTGGGTGTGCCACGGGGTTTATTTTTGAAGAGAGGTTCTCAGCTGCACAGGCCTGCGAGTTCTCAGCCGCCATAAATCAGCGTGCAAAGAAATGAAAGCGAGTTTATGCTTCCCGGGAATGTTTATTATTGCGACAGCTCAAAGATGAAATCTCGTACTGGTGAGGAAAATACGGCTGAAGCTGTTCCTGCATGGATAAAAATGACCCACATTCCTACTTTGCTCTTAATTTTTTAATAAGCTGACTCATTCTCTGCGTGGTACCATTACACGTTCCTATCTTTATCAAAAACATTAATAAAATATTCACTTGCATTTGTTTACCAAAAACGCCTTTTATGGGGATGAAATATCTCTAAAATCCGCTCGTTTATGTTCTTCACCGCACAATAGATTAGAAAAAACAAAACGCAATGTGTGCTGGTGAAACTTAAAGGAATTTTGACAGCGGCAACAACTTGTTTTGTGCAAGCTGCCTTGGAGGGGAAAAAGCAACTCTTTCAAATTCCACAATTTTTAATTTTTTTTAAACAGCCTGCTCCCGTGTTTGCTCATTGCTGAACACTACGTGTCCCTGATGCCATCTGAATACGGTAGAAACATCAGTACAGATGAAGATGCTGAACGGTGGTGGCCAAGTTGTCTTGCTCAGTGATGGCCATTTAGGATGAACTCCTGAAGCTCACAAATGCAGCTCTTTTCCTTTCAAGGGTCTCATCTACAGGGTGCATTGAGGAGAGCAGAGACAAATGACGGCAGATGAAGCCAATGCGCACACCAGCTCTGTGGTTACATGAAACTGCAGCAAAATACAGAGGTTTTTCTGAAGCAGAGCAACCCACGGGGGTCCAACAGCCCTGAACGTGTCCGTAACCCCACACAGCAAAGCCCTGAGCACACGTAGGAGCCTATGGGTTGTGTGAGCTGTCGCTGCACAAGCGAGCTGTGCATACACCACTGCAGGGAGCTGCGGGAGGCATCAGCGATGCCCAGTATGGCACCAGTATGCACTGGTCTCATAGGTCCCTGGTCACGTATGTGGCTGCAGGGCCTGGGGCTGCTCCTCTCCTTTGCGACCACGGAGGGACGGAGCTGCCAGGCACAACAGGGACTTTCTGGGCTTTCCACAAAGTGCATCTGTTCCAGCGGGCTCCTCTCCGACTGCAGGAAGTAGGACAGGGAAAGTTTTGCTACAGACACTGCAATTACTCCTGGTGTGTTATTCATCTCTTGATTATTTATGAGAACATAGCAACAGAACAACCGAGCAAACAAAGGCCCCCTTCCTCCGCCCCTTCTCCTCCTCCAGGGTAAGCGAGTGGACCGTGTGTACCAGCACGAGTTGGCTTTTACAAACACACAACCGCTACCAAAAACCACGGGGGAAATCCCACCTCTGATTGACGGGTGCCACGGTGTTCAATAAGGGCGAAGAAAACAACTTGAAATCCCTGTTACGCGGTTTTGGCAAACAAGGGAAAGTCTCCGCTGCCGTTAATCAATACCACCCTGCACCCACCCTGCTCCTCTGTGGGTGGAACTGGGGTGACTGGAGGGGCCGCAGCTGGGAAGGGAGCGATGAGCAACCAGGCACGGGGACTGGAACTCATCTGCACGCAGGTGTTGAGTGAATTCCTCCAAAAGAACAAGATTCATTCCTCTGCCGGCTTTGGGATGAATTAGCATGAATTCATAATCCATAAATCCTGGTGGCAGCAGAACAGCATCCCTCCTGTTGTTATTTATTTTGAGATTTTCGCTGGGGCAATAGCTTTACGTTTGACATTTATATAGGTCACAGTGAGCTAATAGCCATCTGCCATCTGGGGACTTTTATAATGAACATTGCAGAAGACTATGAAACAATCTCTGGCATTTCCGATTTGAACATAAGCTGAAATAGGGTTGATCTTTACAATATGCTCTGCTGTCTCTCTTCAGGTTTGCATTAGTCATTTGCCTGGCCTTGCTACACACACGCGCGCGCTCGCACATATGGGAAGTGGGGGGCTTCAGCGTTTAATACTATCAGTTAATCACCACAGACACGAAAACCACCCAATACCTTGCACAGCTCTAAAAGGCCCCCGTTCACCTGAAAACTCTTAATACATTTCAGAAATATTAATGAGTCCCCAGCAGCGCAGGCAGAGGAGCCTCAGCCATGGTGTGGTTTGGCTATGGTACACGGACACGAAATCACCGCTGCAAGGTCACATACCCTTCCCTTGGCAAAACCCCACTGCCCTGCTCACCCAAAATACACACTGGGCTGAGCAATGACACCTACGAACGTGCAGAGTCCCCAGGAAAACCACCCCACGCAGGAAAACACGAGTATTTCCTAGCACCTGGGTGCTCTGGGCTCCAAATCAGCTCTTGCAGACGGGGAATCGATGGAGGACAGGATTAAATGCCTTGCTGAGCTGTCAAAGCCACCTCCAAGAGCTGTGCGCGAAGCCGGGTGTCCTGAATTTCAGGTCAGCACTTTCACTGCACGGCTGCCCCTTCTCCCGGCACCCACACGCTGTTTATTTTACGGTACAAATGTGTGCGAGGACCGAGTGTGCTCAGACAGATGAGAATATCCCATCTCAATTAGTCACTCTCCCAAAAGCCTCCTAGGGGGCCAGGCCTCCCTAATGCCGCGTGTTCCTCCCGAGTTCCCCCAGCCCCAGCAGGCCGCAGGGTAATAAATTACATTTGTCTCTGCCTTAGCAGCAGCAGCAGCCTGGTCGAGTCCTCCTTTCCATGACTCAACTCATGATGAAATGCCTATTTCCTGGTGCTGAGATCTGTGAAAATTGGTCTTTCCAGCCTCCCTCCTGAGGGACGCGCCTCAGCGAGGCGGCTGGGGGCATCTTTGATCAGATGGGCCGTCCCCCCGTCCCTCTGCCCCCCGATACAGACGCCTGGTCCTGGGGTGCCCCTTATTTGTATTTTGTCTTCCAAGGACGACACACGGAGCGCGTTTGAAATCCAATCCCCTCTCGCGGGGCTGCGGGACGGGAAGGCAGGGAGACGCCTGAGCGCTGCCCAGGTTTTGACCTGGTCCTACAAGGACTCCGGTTACACAAAACGCTGCGCTGGCTCTGATAAGCA